>NW_024352787.1:27802162-27937248 GCF_902729225.1 Pteropus medius
TTTTTTTTTTTTTTTGCAGACACCATGTTCTTATACGTAGATTACACCAAAAATACTGTTAGAACTAATAAATGAATTTAGCAAAGTTACAGGATACAAAATCAACACTCAAAATCAGTTGGATATCTATACACTAACAATAAACAATCTGAAAAGGAAATTAAGAAAACAATTCCACTTACAAAAGCATCAAAAAGAATAGAATATTTAGGAATAAATTCAAACAAGGGGGTAAAAAACTTGTGCCCCCAAAACTATAAAATCTTGCTAAAAGAAATTAAAAAAGACATAAATAAATGAAAAGACACCCCATTTACATGGATTGGAAGATTTAATATTGTTAAGATGTCAATACTACTTGAAACGATCTATACGTTTAATGCAATCTCTATCAAAATCCCAACAACGTTTTTTGCAGAAACAGATAAATACATCCTGTAATTCATATGGGATCTCAAGGGACCCCAAAGAGCCAAAACAATCTTGAAAAAAGACAAAGCTGGAGGCCTCACAATTCCTGATTTCAAACCTTCAAAGTTATTACAAAACTATAATAATCAAAATATTGTGGTCCTGGCATAAAGACAGATACTTAGACCAATATAATAGAATAGACGGCCCAGAAATAAACTCTCATATATATGGTCAAATGATTGCAACGAGGGTGCCAAAACCATTTAATGGAGAAAGGAGAGCCTTTTCAAAAATAGTGTTGGGAATACTGGATAGCCACATGCAAAATAATGAAATTGGACCCTTACCTTATACCATGTGTAAAAATTAACTCAAAATAACTAAAGATCTAAATGTAAGAACTAAAACTATAAAACCCTTAGGAGAAAACATATAGGAAAAGCTTCATGACATGAATTTGGCAATTATTTCTTGGGTATGACACCAAAAGTCCAGGTGATAAATGAAAAAATAGATAAGTTGGACTACATCAAAATTAAAAACTTATGTGCATCAAAAGACACAATCAACAGAGTAAAAAGGCAATCCATAGAATGGAAGAAAACATTTGCAAATCTTATATCTGCTTTATATCCAGATATATCTCCTAGTGTTAATATGAAGAATATAAGGAACTCCTAAAGCTCAGCAACAACCTAACAAAAAAATGGGCAAAGGACTTAAATATGCATTTCTTCAAAGAAGATATACAAATGGCCAATAAGCACATGAAAAGATGATTGATATCACTAATCATTAGGGAAATGCAAATCAAAACTACAGTGAGAAACCACCTCACACCTATTAAAATGGCTACTATTGAAAAAAACAGAAAATGACAAGTGTTGGCAAGGATGTGGAGAAATCAGAACCCTTGTATTGTTGGTGGGATGTAAGATGGTACAGCCACTGCGGAAAACAGCATGGAGATTTCTCAAAAAATTAGAAATAGAACTAGCATATGACCCAGCAATTCTATTTCTGGGTATATACCCAACAGAATTGAAAGTAGGATCTCAAAGAGATATTTGCATACCCATGTTCATAGCAGCATTATTCACAATAGCCAAAAGGAGAAAGTAACCCAACACACCATGTAGTCAAAAATTCACATGTAACTTAAGTCATCCTTCCACGTACATGAATTCCCAACTGCAGATCGAAAATACAGTTGACCCTTGAACAACACAGGTTTGAACTGCATGGGTCCACTTATGTGTGGGGTTCAAATCGTGTTGTTCAAAGGTCAATGTACATAGTGGAACTGTATTGTTCACAATAGAAAAAAGGTGAAAGTAACCCAAGTGTCTATCAGTGGATGAATGGATAAACAAAATGTAGCTTATACTTGCAATGATATGCACCTAACAGAGCATCAATATACATAAGGCAAAAACCGATAGAACTGCAAGGAGAAACAGATGAATCTACCATTACAGCTGGAGACTTCATCACCCCACTATCAGTAATGGACAGATCCAGCAGGCAGAAAATAAGTAAGGACGTAGTTGAACACAACACCATCAATTGACATCTATAAACTACTTTGTACGACAATAGCAGAATGTACATTCTTCTCAACCTCACATGAAACATTCACCAAGCTGAATGTTCACCTAAGTCAGTCATCTAAGATTGAGATGAAAATATAAGAGTAAATTAAATCCAAAGTAAGCAGAAAAAAATGAAAATATAAGAGTAAATTAAATCCAAAGTAAGCAGAAAAAAACAAAACAAAACAATAAAAATTGGAGCAAAATCAATGAAATCGAAAACATGAAATCAATAGAGAAAACTAATGAAACCAAAAGTTGGTTCTTTGAAAAGATCAATAAAATCCATAAGCCTCTAGCCAGGCTAACTGAGAAAAGAAGAGAGAAGATACAAATTGCTAACGTCAGAAATGAAGAGGAGAAATCAATACAAATCCCATGGGCATCGAAAGAATTTATAAAGGAAGAAACAACTCTATGCCCACATCTAGTCTAGATGAAATGGAGAGACATGATCTGCCAAAACTCACACAAGATCACACAATCTGAATAGGCCTATATCAAAAAAATTAAATCAATAAAAAAAATAATCTTCCAACACAGAAAGCACCAGGCCCAGACAGGTTCACTGGTGAATTCTACATAACATGGAATATTATTCAGTCTTTAAAAAGAAGAAAATTCTGACACATACTACGACATGGTATGAACCCTGAGGACATTATGCTAAGTGAAATAAAGCAATTACAAAAGGACAAATACTTTATGATTCCATTTATGTGAGGTACCTGGAATAGTAAAATCAGAGAAGCAAAGTGGAATGGTGGGTGCCAGGGGCTAGGGGAAAAGGAGAAGGGGGAGTTATTAATAGGCATAGAGTTTCAGTTTTATAAGATGAAAAATGTTCTGGAGATTGGTTGCATGACCACATGAATGTACTTAACATTACTGAACTGTACATTAAAAATGATTAAGATGGTAAATTTTGTGTGTGTTCTGCCACAATTTTTAAAAAAGTAAAACATGTGATGCCAGGGGCAGAGCTGTGCAGTTATAAGGTTTACTAAGTGCTGGCTAGGTCAGAACAGGCTCTTGAGGACCAACCATAACCAGAGCCCCACATACTTACTCACATACCCCATCTCCAGCCCACAAAGCATCTGGTGGGACTCACAACAAATGCAGCAGGCAGGAAGGACAGGCCTTATTCTGCCTACCTAGGGGATAGAAAGGTGAAGGGACATGCCAGTCATTCTAGGTAGGGAGCAGCACCCAGCCATAGCCCCATTTTTCCGACTGCAAGGCCAGTGCTCTCCCTGCCACCTAAGGGCCTTGTTAAAAGCCCAGATTCTTGAGCTGAGCCAACTGGCTTTGAATTTCAGATCTGCCACTTAGAGCTGGGGCCTCAGACAAGTTAGTCAGCCACTATATACCTCCTATAAAATGGGGATAATAGGGTCATTGTATTTTCATTACACATAAAGTGTTTAAGACAGCCTGGCATGTGGAAAGCACTCTGCCAGTGTTAGCTATTAGTGCCTCAGGAGCTGGTTTTTGTTTTTCTCTTTAGACCTTTAAGGGACAAAGCTACTCCCAGCAGTTTAAAGGCACTGAAATCGATTTGTTAAGGGTTTGCTGACTCTGGGATCCCACATAACCTTGTGCTAGTGCTTTCAAAGCCCAGGACAGGCAGGGGTGACTCTGGGTGCTAGATTCTTCCCAGCTCACCACTTGACCTCCCTCTTGGAACCTGAAGTTGCTGAGCTGGAACCATAAGGATACAATATGTTGCCCAAGAGTGGTCCACACTCTTCTTTCTAGGCCTGTGGGCTCTATCACAGCTGAGCTGACAACACCCAGGGGACAGCTTCCACAGTGCACCAAGGAAGACCTCCAGGACCACACAAACAATGGGAGGCAAACGCGTCTCTACGGACCCCAGGCAGAAGCAGAGCCGAACCCAGGTCAACCTGTGTCAGTGATCCAGGATTCTTGCTTGGTAGCAGGAAAAGCTCACTTGCACATTGTAGGAGTCACTCAGTCTGGAGAAGATCCAGCAAGGTCATAGCAGCAGTGCTTCCTGCCCACAGCTCCAGGAGCTGTGCTTTTTTAGACAAGAGTTATCCAGATGGCACCTCTGCGCAGAGTGCCCAACAACAGGACTTTGCAGATGAGACGAAGACTGCTGCTCCAAGAAGGGACTGTCAAGGTTCTCCTGAGACTGGGATTGCCCTCAGGGGGCCAAGTGCCTGTCCACCCACTGACCAGGATGACCACACCCAGATGTCCCTTACCCTCATTGGTGGAGCTGTGCATCTCGCTGCAGGAGCCAGTAAAGATCAAGATGCAGGCCTGCATGTGCCCCATCGCCATGGGGACCTGGCCCTTAAGAGGCTCCTCTCTCTGCTCTCACCCCAGCTGGCCCTGGAAGCAGCTGTGACCCCTGCTTGATGTAGCCAGAGAGAAGATTGTGATTTGCTTGTCAGGGCTAGGACACATAGTGATGTGTCAGATTTATAGGGCTCCAAAGACCTTCTTGTGCCCAGCCTCCCTGTGAGCAATAAGGACACCAGGGACCACAGCAGAGCAGGACTAGGTGACATTCATAGACAGGCCCCATTCAAACTCCAAGGGAGCTCAAGTCCTGGAACTCTCTGAGCTCCCTGCAGAAGGGTTAGCTTGGCCTGCCTTCTGCCAACTCCCTGCCTTCTTGTTCCAGCTCAAAAAGGCAGCAAAGAAGAGGCCTCTCTGAGAGCAAAGCCCATTTCTGGGAAGGAGGCTGGAAAGGCATCTCCACAAGAGCAATGACACAGGCCTTCCTCCCAAGATTTACCAGCGACATCACCCCTCCACAGCACATACCAAAATACTCAAGCAGGCAGTGACTCCAGTATGAGGGCCCTGACAATGCACCTTGGGTGTAGTAAGAGGGCAGGCAATCACCATTCTACTCTCTGGGCCTTTCACCCCAGACTCTTTTCTTTTTTTAATTCTGGTAAGTACACACCACATAAAATTTACCATTTAAACCATTTTTAGACGCACAGTTCAATGGCCTAAGTACAATCACTATATTGTGCAAACATCACCATTATCCATTGTGGAGAGCGGGTTGCAAGCTGACAAGGTTCTTGCAATCTGTGAGGTCAACCAAGGGTTGCCTCACTTCTAAGAACTCTCTTAAGAATGAGGATAATCTATGGAAATGCAAATGATTATAACAGGGTGTGTAGGGTGGGGATAATATACGGAATGCAAATGATTACAGTAGGATATGTAGGTTTGGCGGGGATAATCTTATTTTAGTCAGTAAATGTATGCTCTTGTATAAAAGCAACTTGCAAAAATAAAATCGTGCTCTACTCCATCATCGGTAGATATTGGGCCTCCTGATCCCAGCTTTCTGTCTTCTTTCTTTTCTCAGTCTCTCACCATTCCCACTCAGGATTATTTTCCAGAGCCGTGCTGGATGTGGAAGGATTTCCCGCTTGCTGTACGCAGCAATCTATCTCCAGAACTTTTTCTTCTTCCCAAACTGAAACTCTGTGTTCATTAAACAACTCCTCATTCCCCTTCCTCCTAGTCCCAGGCATCATCCACCATTCGACTCTGACTCTCTGTCTCTATGAATGACTACTCGAGGGACTTCATATGAGTGGAATCGTACAGGATTTGTCCTTCTGTGACTGGCTTATTTCACTTAGCATAATGTCCTCAAGCTTCATCCATGTTGTAGCATGTGTCAGAATTTCATTACTTTTTAAGGCTTAATAATACTATATTGTATGTTTATACCGTGTATTTTTTATCCAATCATCTATCAGTGAACACTTGGGTTACTTCTACTTCTTGGCTATTGTGAATAATGTTACTATGAACATGGGTGTACAAACATCTCTTTGAGACCCTGCTTTTACTTCTCTTGGGTGTACACCCAAAAATGGAATTGATGGATATCTAAGACTTTCTGACCTGCAATTTCACCCCAAAGAGCACACTAGGTCAACATTTGAAACCACTGGCAATGGGTTCCGCCAATGGTCATTCTTGGTCTCTCCTCTTCCTTCATGTGCACTCCTGGACAAATGTGGGAGCTTTTCAGGTCCTACCCAAGCACTTGAAATCATGCCTAAGCTGTGCCAGGCAAGGCTCCCCAAACCCCTCTCCTCAGGATAGGCCTGCCATCCAGTGCAGTAGGCAGTAGGAAAACACTGCCCTGGAAGTCAAGAGCCCTGAGTTTCCACAGGGTTTGTTATGATGGGTCCCTGCTTCCTTCTCTCTGGGCCTTGCTCTTCTCAAGGGTAAAGGAATTGCAGGAGTGGGTGTCTGCTTAAGCCCTGCCAGCACTGCAATTCTAAGACTCCAAGCAGCAGCCAACATGCACCTCCCCTCGAGAACCATAAACAAATGCTGGTGAACAGACTGATGGTAGTGGAGGACACACAGAAGGTGCTGCCTAGCCTCAGGCCTCTAGCCTGGACTGTTGAGACCTTACCCTTGGGTATAGTGTGCTGGGTAAAGCCCTGGACTTGGAGCTCCCCTCCCTGACCCTTCCCCCTCTCATCCCTCAGGCCCTGGCACTGCCTTGGGGCCCTGTTCCTCCCAAGTGAAGCTCGGACCCCACCTCCTGGAAGAGGCTGTGGTCCGAACCTGAACCAGGGAATGCATACCTTCAAGGTCTGCTCTTGCCAGTGCATGAGGTAGGCCAAGATGGCTGCACAGCTGCGACTGATGCCCAGGGTGGAAAAGACCAGGACAACAGAGCCAAGCTTGAGGTGGACCTCTGCAAGAAGAAGGAAGGGTGAGGAGTTGTGCATAGCCTCCTTCCCTGTGGACCCCAGTTGCTGTAAGATGACTGGCCTCAGTGGGTCCAAGAGTGGATTCCGAACCAGCGCTCCATGTCATAAGCAAGTCATGTGATATCTCTAGGACACTGGTTCGTCATCTGGCAAATGGGGATCCTCGGATCTAGTTGGCAGTTCAAGAGGATCACACCTGAGCTTTCAGCGTTATCATGCTAAGGCCTTTACTTGGCTCTTCAGGCTTCCAGACCAGGAAGGTCCGCTACCAGTTGACCTGACTCTGCCTTGCTGACTCCAGGGATCTTGCTCTCCTTGGGTAATCCTGAGCCCTGGGAGTGACTGAAAAATCTACCTTCAATGAGGTAAGCAACTGGTGGGCACTGCTGTTTGGTGCAAAGACAGAGGGGCACTGGACACACATTGAAAATCAGGGAAGTCAGAGGCTCTGGAGTCTTCCTTCCACCCCACCCTCTTAACTAGACAAAAGAGCAAGGACAGAATGAGATTCACCTCCAGGCTACCAGAGCACAGCCCAGAGCAGGCCTCCATGAACACATGCACCTGTGGCCTCATGTCACAATAGGCCAACAGGTGCAATGAGGCCAGGCCCAAAAGCACCTAACGGTCCAGCTGGGGCCAGAACATAGGGCAGTCAGTCCACAGTCTAGAGCTCTTATTTGGCTCCAGAGAGGTGGGCTTGTCTTGGGGCCCCAGAGAGATGGGCTTGTCCAGAGCTGGCCGGGCACACACTGCCCCTTCTCTACTTAACACTGAGAGTCACAATCAGGAATAAGCGTGTGGATGAGGTGCCATGGTCCCTCTGCCTCGGGGCACAGGACAGTTGCTGCCTGGTTAGAGAATGCTCCTTACCAATGAAGTGACAGAGGTGGCGTAAGAATGGGAAAATGTTGGCTTCCGGGGAGTCTTCTATTTGGATGTGCAGAAGTTTGTCAGTGTTGCCTACAAAACTGAAAAGAAGAAAAGTACAGGTAATTGGGCAGACTCACACACAGCCTCACTGCAGTGGCCCTTGTCCACAGCAACAAGACCACAGGGAAAAAAACACTGTGCCAGCATCAGGGAGATGTGGGTAAAGAACTAATCCCCTCCCGCCAAAATAGCACCTACCTCATAGGGGTGGGGTATGGATTAAGTCAATTAATCTATGTAAAGTATTTAGCCATCTGCTTGGCACACAGTACGTGCTCAATAAATGTGACCTTATTGCTATTAACCAACATGGTACTTTCCTAGAATATGGTACAGATAATAAAATGAGGATGGGAAGAAATATGTCATGACCTTAGAAAATGAGCCTGCTATGTTAAATGGAGAAAGCAAGGTAAGAGGGATGGAGAGTGGTGGGGTTGCTGTTTTAAACCGGGTGGTAAGGAAAGGTTTTACTTGAGGAAGTGACATTTGAGCAGAGGCCTAAAGGAGGTAAGGGAACAAGCCAGACAGTTATCTGAGGAAACAGTGTTCCAAGTAGAGGAGAATGCAAATGCAAAGGCCCTGAGAGGCAGTGTATTTGAGAAACAACAGAAAGGTCAGAGTGGCTAGAGCTTTATGAACACAGGAGAAAGAGGAGGGAGATGAGGTGTATGGAATGTTTAATGAGAAAATGGCTGCAAGGAGCCTAGCCCAATGCCTGGCATGCAGTAGCACTTGATAGATGTTATTAGTGAAGAACATGGCCTACTGGTAAAATTCAGTAGTATGCAGACCACTATGTCATGCAGAAAGTTCAGTGGATTTAGAAACAAAAATAGGCTGATTTGGTTTCTGTATAAGCAATTGCCGTGACAAATAAAAGCACAATTCACTATCCATCCATCTATTCATCTTCTCTTCTCTATTCATTCCTCTTTTCCTCCCCAACTCTCCCTCCCCACCCATCTATCTGCGCCCATCTGTCTATTCTTTCCTCAGACATTCGCTCAATGCCTATTGTATGCCAGACCTTGTGTGTGTGAGGAGGTGGGGGGCGGGGGGCGGGAGTTGTGGACACAGGAAGAATCAAATAGGGCCCCTCTCGGCTTCAGAGAGTTCAGTCTGATGATGAAGGCAGACACATAAACCAATGGCGCCAATCCAACTGGCTAGGTGCTGGGATAAAGACCTGTATGTGATATTAGACTGTAGGCGCAGGAAAAAGTCAAAGGAGCTACGGAGAGATTCACAATTGAGAAGGCTTCTTGATGGAGAAGGTTTAAGGATACAAGGTTAATATATAAAATTCAAATGGATCTCTATATACTAGCAACAATCAGAA
Organism: Pteropus medius; assembly: GCF_902729225.1. NCBI lineage: Eukaryota > Metazoa > Chordata > Mammalia > Chiroptera > Pteropodidae > Pteropus > Pteropus medius. The sequence continues at coordinate 27,811,183 of NW_024352787.1, forward strand.
ATTGAAAAATTTTAATATCACTGTACTCACATCAAAAACATCAAATACTTAGCAAGAATTCTGACACGAAATGTGTGAGACCTGTACACTGAAAACTACAAAACATTGCTGAGAGAACTTAAAAAACCAATGTAGAGATAGACCATGCACATGGATCAAGAGACTCACATTGTCAAGATGTCAATTCAATCCCAAACAAAATTCTGGCAAGCTTCTTTGTAAAAACTGAAAAGCTGATTCTAAAATTTATATGGAAATGCAAAGTAAATAACTTTGAAAACAAAAAACAAGATTAGAGAACTAACATTACTTGATTTTAATATTTGTTATAAAGCTATAGCAATCCTGAGTGTGTAATAGGTATAATGAAAAGCACAGATCTGTATGTCAACTGTAATTGAAAAATAAAAATTTAAGAAAAGAAAAACATAGACAAATGAAAAAGAATAAAGAATCCAGATATAATCCCACACACATATGGTCAATTGATTTTCAACAAAGGTATCAAAGCAAAAGGATCATCTTTTCAACAAATGATTATCTTCATATGCAAAACAACAAATTTTGTTCCATATCTGGTACAATACACAAACATTATTTTTAAATGGATCAAAATATGTGAAGGTTAAAATTATAAAACTTTTAGAAGAAAATATAAGAGAAAATCCTTGCCAAATTTCAAGTGTACTTATGCATGGGTCTGTTTCTGGACTCTATTCTGCTCCACTGGTTTATTTTTCTCCTGCACCAGTATCACAGTACTTACTTGCTGTGGTTTTTAAGTCTTGGTATCTGATCAAGCAAGTTTTCCCATTGTTGTTCTTAAATACTCACCTATTTTTTCCCTTTGCATTTCCATATAAATTTTATAATTACGCTATTAACTTCCACGAACCTGTTGAAATTTTATTGGCATTACATTAAATCTATAGATCAATTGGGCAAGAATCAACATCTTTACAAAACTGAATCTTCTAATCCATAACCACAGTACATCCTCTATGTATTCAGATAATCTTCAATAATTCACAGTAATGCTGTATTAATTTTCTGTGTAAAGATCTTACACATCCTTCATTATTTATAATCCTAGGTAATTTTTGTGCTATTGTAAATTACATGATTTTTAAATTTCAGTTTGTTTTTTATTTGTATGCAGAAAAACAGTTCATATTTGTATACTGACCTTGTACCACGCAACCTCATTTAAGTCTAATAACTTATTTGCAGGTTGTTTTGGCTTTTCTGTGTATATAATTATGTTGTCTGTAAATAATCAAAGTTTTTTTCCCCTTTTAATTCCTATTTTCTTTCTTTTTCTTGCCATATTTCACCAACTAGGACCTCAAGTACAATGTTAAGTAGGAGTGGTGTTAGTGGCATCTTTATCTTGTTCTGTGACTCTGAGGGAAAACTTTCAACATTTCATCATTACGTGTGATGTTTGCTGCAGAGATTTTTGTAGTTTTTTAAAAATTACATCAAAGAAGTTCTCTTCTATTTGCAGTTTGCTAAGAGGGTTTTTTAAAAAATCATGAATGTATAGTGAATATTATCAAATGCTTTCACTGCATCTATTGAAATAATCCTGATTCTTCCTCTATGTTATTGATATGGTAAATTACATGAATTGATTTTATAGATGCTTAAAACAACCTTGTATTCTTGAAATAAACCCAGTTTGGTCATGATGTATTATCGTTTTCATATAACTCTATATTCAATGTACTAATATTTTTCTTTAGGTTTTTTTACATCTACATTTGTGAAGAAAATTAGTGTATAATTTTCCTATAATGTCTTTGTCAGGTTATGAAATCAGAGTTATGCTGGTCTCATAAAACAAGTTGAAAATTATTCCTCTTCTTTATTCTTTAAAAAATGTAATATTGGCTTTATTTTCTCCTTAAATATTAGGTAAAATTCATTTTGAAACTATCTAGACCTGGATTTTTCTCTATGAGAAATTTGCTTATTAGTTATTGATATTAATCAATTTTTCTATTTTGTCTGATGTCAGTGTTGATAGATTACATTTTTAAAAATATTCATTTCGTCTAAATTTTCATATTTATCACAATAAAGTTTTGATCCTCTTAAGACCTTTTTGATACCTGTAAGAGATGTAGAGTCTCTTTTTACAAATGACTGTTCATGCCTTCTCTTTTTTTGCCAAGAGTTGATCAAATACATATATATATATAATATATATATATTTAAAAAGTATTTTGACTTTCTTCACCCTCCCTATTTTGTAATCTGCTTTTATTATTCCTTCCTTCTTCTTTATTTGGGTTTAGTTTGCTGTTCCTTTGGGAATTTCTTGAGATGAATGCTTAACTAGTAGATTTTTAGATTTTCTTTTTTTTAATAAATGCATTTAAGGCTATAAATTTCCCTCTAAACACAGCTCAGCTACATTCCACAGTTTTGATATGTTTTTTATCATGTAGTTGAAAAGATTTCATAATTTCCATTGTGAGTTCTTTGATTCATGGGCTATTTAGAAACTTATTTTTAAATTTCTAAGAATGCTCTAGTTATATTTTTAAATTATTGCTTTCTATATTAATTTCATAGTGGTTAAAAACCAACTATATATGATTTTAATCCCCTGAAATTCACTGGATCTTGCTTTATGGACCATTTTACTATAGATTTTTATAAATGTAAATGTAAGCTTTTTTAAAAATGCATATTTAGCAACTACAGGGTGCCATTTTTCTGTATCTCTTCTGAAAGTAATTTAAGTTTTCTTTTCTAGTCTGTTAATATAATGAATTATGTTGATTTTCTAATTTTAACCCATTGCCTATTTTCCCTGAGAATACTTGCCAGCAGCCCTGTGGCTACAGCATTTGCCCCGAGATAACTTGCAGATTACAGTCCTAACCTTACCCCCAAAGACTGCCATGAAATATCTCACTTTTTATTATTATTTTTGTATTGCTCTAGTATATTGATAGTCTTTGGAAACAAATGACAACATTCTATTTATAGCACTCTGTGTTTTAGTAGTGGTATTCCCATTTATAAAATATGTTAATTCTCAATAGCTGAAAATGTCAACTCTTGGAAAATGTAGCATTCCTATGTGTGATGTTAACATCATTCTCAAACAGCCATTGGCTGAAGATTCATTTTATGAATCCGATTTACATACATATTTCTGTTACATTAGGATTAGAGACAAGTTCTGTTTAGAAATAACTCCAATAACAGTTTTTATATTTTATTTTCACATTGAAAACTAGTCAGATTTGCTTCAGCCTTAAGAGCATGTTTATATAAATAGAATTAATGCTGGTAGCGTGCTGCACATTTTTTTTCTGAATGGGAAATAGGTTAAACCAATCTTGCCTTCCTGGAACAAATATATTTGGTCATGAGATATTATCCTTTTTATATATATTTTTGGATCCAATTTGCTAAAATTTCGTTAAGGATTTTTGGACTTAGTTCATGATGATATTGGTCTACAGTTTTCCTTTCTTATAAAGTCTTTGTCAGGTTTAGGTATCAGAGTAATGATGGTCTCATAAACGAATTGGCAAGGATTCCTTCTTCCTTTATTTTCTGGAAGAGTCTGTGTAGAATGGGTATTATTTTTTCCTTAAATGTTGAACAGAATTTACCAGTAAAGCCATATAGACCTAGACTTTTAACAGTTTTTAACTATGAATTCAATTCTTTAATATAGGGCTATTCTGATTATTTCTTATTAAGCGAGCTTTGGTAGTTGAGTCTTTTGAGGAATTTGTTCATTTAATCTAAATTTTCAAATGTATCAGCATAAAGTTACTCAAAATACTTCTTAATCATTCTTTTATTTATTTTTAATTAAAATTTTATTGATATCATTGTAGATTCACATGAATTTGTAAGAAATAATATAGAGAGATCTCTTGTACACTATGCTCAGTTTACCCAATGGTAACATTTGTAAAACTATAGTATAAAAGCACAACTAGGACACTGACACTGATACAATCTATCAGTCTTATTCGGATTTCTCTGATTTTTCTTACATTTCTGTGTGTGCGTGTAGTAAATTCTATACAAATTTGCCACCTGAGTAGGTTCACGTATTCACCCCCAGTCAAGATACTGAACAGTTCTAACACCAAGGATCCCTTGTGTTGCCCTTCTATAACCACACCTCCCTTGCTTGACCGCCCCCTTCCCTAACCCCTGGTTATCACTAATCTGTCCTCTATTTCTAAAATTTTGTCATATCAAAAATGCTATATAAATGGAATTCTATAGTATGTAACCTTTTGGAATTGGCCTTTTTTTTTCCTGCTCAGCATTAATTCCCTGGAGACTTATCCAAGTTGTTGCATGCATCAATAGTTCATAACTTTTACTGTTGAGTAGCATTCCATGGTATATACGTACCATAGTTTTTATAACCATTCACCAATTAAACAGCTGCTGAAAACATCTGTGTACAGGTTTTTGTGTGAACATAAGTTTTCACTTCTGTGGAATAAATGCCCAGAGAATGCTTTTTAATATCCATAGGCCCTATAATGATAATGTTCCTTCTTTTATATCTAATATTGGTAATTTTTGTCTCCTATCTCTTCTTTTCTGATCAGTTTGGTAGAGGTTTGTCAATTGCATTGATCTTTTCAGAGAACCAGTACTGTTCACTGATTTTCTCAACTGTTTTGTGTTCTATTTCATTTATTTCTACTGTTATCTTTATCATTTCCTTCTTTCTGCTTACTTTTTCTAATTTTTAAGGTGGAAGTATAGGAACTTGATTTGATTTGAGACTTCTTTTCTAATACAGGCATTTAGGCTATAATTTCCCTCTATGCACGGCTTTCGCTGCATCCGTAAATTTTAACATACAGTGTTTTTATTTTCATTCAGTTCAGAACATTTTCTAATTTCCCTTTTGATTTCTTTTTTTTACCCATAGGCTATCTAGAAGTGTATTATTTAGTTTCCAAACATTTGGGATTTTCCTCAGATATCTTGTTACCCGTTTCTAATTTAATTCTATTATAGTCGGAGAACATAAGTTTTATAACTTGAATCTTTTAGGTGTATTGATACTTGTTTTAATGCCCAGAATAGTCTATCTTGGCAAAAATATTTCATGTCTTTTTGAAAAAAAAAAATGTTTATTGTAGGACACATTCAAAGACTGGAAGAACATATTTCTGTTTTTAGGTGGAGTGCCATATAAATATCAGTTAGGTAAAATTGGATGATAATGTTCTAGTTGAAATTATAACCAACTTTCTGTCTATTGAGAGAGATGTTGAAATTTCTGTGGATTTCCCTAGTTCTCCATCAGATTTCCTTCATGTGTGTTAAGCTTCTTTATTAGCTGCAAACATGTTTAACACTATTATGTCCTCTGGAATCTAAAATCTGGATTAACTGACCACTTTCCCATAATGAAATGACCCTCTTTATCACTGGTAATATTCTTTTCTGTGAAGTCCAATTTATCCAGTAATAATATAGCCACTCAGAAGTTCCTTTTTTAAGTTAGTCTTAGCCTGGAATATCTTTTTCTATCCATTTAGTTTTAACCTATCTTTGTCTATAAATTTAAAGTTCATTCCTTATAGACAGCCTACAAACTCTGTTTTTTAATTGGAATATTTAGACCATTTGCTTAGTGATATGATTAGTGATTATATTTGATTAGTGATATGATTGAGTGTGAGTCTATCATCTTGCTATTTGTTTTCTATTGATCCCATTTCTTCTTTGTTCCTATTCCCATTTTTCTGCCTTCCTTTGGATTAAATTTTTATATAATTCTATTATATCTGTCTTGTTGTCTTATTAATTATATCTCTTTGATTTATTTTTGTTTTATTCTATCTTTTAGTGGTTGCTTTAGAGTTTATTGAATACACTTATTATGGTCTTCCTCCAAGTAACATTATACCACTTCATGTAAACAGAGTTAAGAACCTTACAAGTGTATACTTCTATTTTTCCTCTTCCTGCCTTAGTAAATTGTGGGCATATATATTACTTCTACATATGTTATAATTCTAAAATACATTGTTATTATTTTTTCTTTAAACAATTATGTTTGAAGAGATTTAAAACAAAGGGAACATATTTTACATAATTATCATTTCTGGTGATTTTGATTCTTTTTGTATAGATTCAGATTTCCATCTAGTATTGTTTTCCTTTTGCCTGAAAGACTTCCTTTAATATTTTTTGTAGTGCACATCTCTTGGTGATGAATTTTTTTCAACTTTTGTATGCCTGAAAAAGTATTTTCCCTTCACATTTAAAAGACATTTTCATTGGTTATATTTCTAGGTTGACAGGTTTTTTTCCTTCGATAATTTACAATTTTTTCAATTTCATTGTTTCTAATATGAGGTCCATTATTACCCTTTGTTCCTTGGTATGTAATACATCTTTTTTCCTGCGGCTACTTTCAAGATTTTCTCTTTTCTACTGATATTAAGCAATTTGATATGATGTGACTTGCTGTGGTTTTCTTCATGTTTCTCATGCTTGCGTTCTGTTGAGATTCTTGGATCTGTGAATTCACAGGTTTTTTAAAAAATTTGGAAATTGGCCGTTATTTTTTCAAATATGTTTTCTGTTTCCCCACTTTCCTTTCCTTTGGAAATTCCATGTGAAACTGTCTCAATCTCATTCAAATTCTGGGTTTTTTTTTTTTGTTTTTTGGGTTTTTTTTTTGGAGGGGGGTGGTAAATCTTTTTCTTCCCTATGTTTCATTTTGGATACTTTCTATTGCTATGTCTTAAAAATTATTTTCTTCTGTGGTGTCTAACCTGCTGTTAATTCCAATCCATTGTATTTTTAATCCCTAATCTAGGGCTAGATTTTCCTCACTACTGAGACTTTTCTGAGTATTTTATTTGATGCCCTATATATTACGAGTTCTGTCTACTCTAACTTGAAACACAAACTACTCCTGGCACCACATAGTCTCTGGGGATTTTACTGTCTATTCATTTCTACTTGTTTTTCTCTCAGTCTTAAGTTTCCTCACATGCATATGCTTATAAGTACTCAGCTGAAGAAACAGGTAGACTGTCTGCAGCTGTCCAGAACTCTTTCTTTATATTCAGCTCTCTATTCTCCATGCAGATCTTTCCTGCAAATTCCAGCCAACCTGACCTCTCTGGATTTTTGACTCTGTACTCGCAACTTGGAAAAAATGACAGGATCTCTTTTGACTCCTTTCCTTTACTGTGGCTTGCAAGCTCATCTTGTTTTTTTTGTTTTGTTTTTTTTTTCCCCCTTCTCTCAGGAATCACTGTCCTGTACTGTCTGTTGGCCATTGTCTGAAAATTTTTATTTTAGACATTTTCTCTGTTTTTTTTTGTTTGTTTGTTTGTTTAAGGTGGGATTATAAATCTAGTTGTGAGGATGGAGTCTCATAAATGGGATTAGTGCCCTTATTAACAAGACCCCAGAGAGCCTCTTTGCCCCTTCTACCATGTGAAAATATGGCTGTCTATGAGCCAGAAAGCAGGCTCTCATAGGACACCAAATCCACTGGTACCATGATCTTGAATTTCCCAGCCTCCACACCATGAAAAGAAAAAGTTCTGTTGTTTATAAGCCACCAGTCTATGATACTTGTTATAGCAGCCTGAATGGACTAAGACAGAGTCATTTCTCAGAGGGCCTGAGATAGGCAAAGCAGGGTAGAATAGGATAATTTTTACCATAATATTAAATACCAGGAAAGTATTACTTTTGGTGAGATTTAAAGGGCAAGAAACAAACTGTAGGCCAGGAACAGATGAAAATAAGTGTGTGTTGACTTCTAAGAGACCTTTCAATTCTGTAAATGCATGGCACTAGGAATCTTGTATAAACAAATGATACTTAATCTTAAAAATAAAAATCAATAGTATTTCTACTTACAATGGCCCTGTCTCCATAGAGACATTGACATGTGCTTTGATTTTCAAATCCTTCTGAATTTTAGGGTCACAGGCTTGCCTGAAATCGCCCAGGTAGATCTTTCCTGGCACTATTTCAATAGGGTATGGCTGAAATTGATCCAGTTCCTGAGGTGGGGAAAATGAAAGGCTCCTATAAATACTTTCCAGGAAAGAAGCTGTTTTCATTTTTTTCTCTCTCTTGTAATGTGGCTCAGCAAACAAGCTTAGAAAAATAATCTAAGACAGTGAATGGTGTTGAGATCTGGGCATTCAAAGATATTGGCAAGTAACAACTTGCACAAGGAGTTAGAGAGCTGGTAGTAACACCATGGTATAGCATGCTGAACACCGACATCCCACTTCCCTCCATAGCACCTGTTTGCATTTGGCCAGGTGCACTAAAATTGGAGTCTAATATCCCATGGCCGACAACTGCAAAAACCCAGGGTATGTCCAGTTGGAGGAGGGCAAGGGTGGCGAAGAACAGCCCTTTTATTACATTTGGAGGCAACCAGAATTTAAATACCTTTAAAAAACACACACACACACACAATAAAACTACTCACAAGAGCTATCAGGAAATGAATTCTGATGAAGTTCTGATAGAGAGGTAGGGAGAACAGGATACCACTTTAATGGAAGCTTACTGAGTTCCAGGTCCAAAGTGGTAATAAGAAAATTTCTGGTTTCTTTGAAAAACAAAGAAACAAAGAGAAGCATTATTCCTTACATTTCCCAAAGTGTGTTCTAAGAAGCACTGGTCCCTCACAACACACTGTGAAAAAAGGTTTCGGAGAACCAAGAACATATGGGAAATAGTAACTGTGATATCCCTCTCGGAGAAACTCACAATGGACAAAAGCTCAAAGAAGTCTGGCAATAAAGAAATCCACTAACTATAGCCACCATGGAAAACAGTATGGAGATTCCTAAAAATTATTAATGGAACTACCATACCATATGATCCAGTAATCCCACTTCTGGGTATTTATCCAACGGAAACAAAATCATTATCTCAGAGAGGTACCTGCACCCCCTTAATCACTGAAGTATTATTCACTATAGCCAAGAGTTGGGAACAACCTAAGTGTTCATCAGTAGATAAGTTGATAAATAAAATGCAGCACACATATAAACATACATATTGTGGAATATTATTCAGCCATAAAAAAAGAAGGAAATCCTGTCATTTGTGGCAACATGGATGGACCTTGAGGGCATTTTGCTAAATGAAATGAGCCAGATGGAGAAAGATAAATATTGCATGCTCTCACTTATATGTGGACACTAAAAATGCCAAACTCATAGAAACGGAGTAGAGTGGTAGTTGCCAGGCGCTGGAAGAAAAGAGGGAATGGCGAGATGCTGGTCAAAGGGTATAAATTTTCAGACTGCATGGTGACTACAGTTAACAATACTGTATTAATATACTTGAAAATTGATGAGAGTAGATCTTAAATGTTCTCACCACACACAAAAAGAGGTAATTTTGTGAGGTGATGGTGTATTAACCTTATTATTATAATCATTTCACAACATGTACACGTATCAGATCCTCATGTTGTACACCTTAAACTTATACAGTATTACCTGTTTATCATATATCAATAAAGCTGAGGGAAATCATAAAATCTGATTGTTCCAAGGAAAGATTATTAGAGCACCAAGGAGGTGGTTAGAAAAAGTTATCATCAAATAATAAAACTAATTTTATAAACAAGTTTGAAAAGAGCCAGAAAAGCATGCCAAAGTGTGCCTCCAGGGAACTGAGAGCTGGTGAAAATCTTCCTAATGGTTCCTTAGGCTGACCTCTTGTAGCTCAGATATTTGTAATAAAACAGTGGCTACATAGTTATTATTGGCATGAATTAAAAATCTACTTGTGATATTTAGTAAGATAAAGTCTAGGCAACACCTCAAAAAAAATCCACTAACGTTGTATAAATTGACATTTCTAATATAGTCTGTTTAGGTCATTTTTTTTTTTTCCATCAGTATTTCATAGGAAATGCTGACCTATGTAATTTCAAAAGTCAAATTGCATTCTAAAAACTCCTCTGGCTCCAAGTCTGACTCAGAAATAACATCTTAAGTACTTCAGGCTGTCCGCCATTCACTTCAGTCCATCACAGGCCTCTGGCCTCAGTACATCTCCCATCCCAGTGAACCTGCGTCAAGCCCACATTCTTCCCAAGTTGTCGTCAGCCTCAAAAGCCTCTATTAAAGAACAGACACCAAGCTGAGCCAATCCTCAAGTTTGCAAAAGAGACTCATGACTCTTCTATTTGCAGGCAGACCAGCTACTTGAGATGTGACCCAAAGCATCCCTGGAGCTCAGGCTGACCTCACCCAAGAACCTCAGCTTGCTGGAGCCAAAGGAAATTCTCCCAGTTTCATTTGGAAAATCTCATTAAACACCCATCACAAATCCATCAACTTTCTTCCTATTGCCTACAAACCACAATCACAAGGAATTTCCTGTGATTGTGTCAGCTGCAGAGAAAGAGGGTATGGCATGTATGAAAATATGCTTCGCTGTAAAGAGCAAGCCCACATTAACTCTAGATGACACCACATCGACAAACATAAAAGAACAGGTATCTGAAAAAGAAACAGGCATCTAAACCAAGCCCACTGACTCCCCCTACTTCTGACACTGCCTCCTCCTCCTGTGTCCACCACCTCAATGAGCCACACCATGGGCCACCTGTCACCCACACCTAAACCAAAACATTATTCTAGACTTCTCTCTTTCCTGTACCCCACCACCTGCATATTAGTCAATGCTGCTTCCTAAGTATTTCTTGAATCCATCGTCTCCTCTCCATCCCTACCTCCTAGCAGGTCTCCCCAAATCCATTCTGTCCCCATTGATCTGCTCTCTGCACTGCAATCAGAGTAGGTCTTTCTAAGTGAAATCTGACCATGCCACCCCTCAACCTAAAACTATTCAGTGGCTCACCATCATCTCTCTCTAGTGTGGACGTCACACTTCTTTTAGTCACAGAACCCTTTGCTCAAGGTGAAATCTTATTTAAGGGATGCCATCTATAAAACAGGAAATTATAAGTCACTCTGTCTAAGGCAGAGGGGCAGTTTCAGAGTCCAAATTCTATGCCTCCATTTCCTCTCAAAGGAGCAGTAAGAATTCCCCTGCTTTATAATGTATCAGAACAATAACAGAAAGGGAGTATGGCTTTCACTCTTGCTCCTGAATTAGAAACAAAGCAGGAAGAGGGAAATAGTGGGTGCCTACATTCTAGAGGGCCACAAATAATTAGGGTAAAACTCACTCACCCAATCTATCAGGCCGTGATAGATACCATCAGCCACCATCATACCCCTCTTCCCAATCTACATAAGAAGACTAGGGGTGAGGGCAAGTTCATAGATGTATACACATGTCAAAACTGACCAAATTATACATTTTAAATATGTACAGTTATTCCTACATCAATTATACCTTAACAAAGCAGGGGCAATGAGTTATCAGCAGTATGATGTTTATAAAGAAATACTCCCTTTGAGCACTGCAGAGCCAGTAAGGAGTGCTTCTCTAGCAGCAGGGAGGGGTGTCTGCAGGGTGAGGAGATTGGCTATACGACTGTTGAGCTGAAAATCATAATGTGGTTACTTTAGTGGAAGGAGAGGAGGTAGTCCTTTGGAGATCTTGACATTAATACCCTGCATTTGGGAACAGGTATGACCTCAGACTTGGGTCTCCACCTTTTCACATAGGCTGACTAGAGCTGCCAAGTCAGCAAGGCAAGGAGGGGCTGCAGTGAGGTCTGCCTGGGCTGGGCCTCTTTCCCCATCATCATACTCCCTTGTGGCTCATTCCAGGATGCAAGTGAAGGAGTATAGATGTGGTAGGGGACTCATGGGCTTCCAAGAGAAGGAAAGAGAATTGGAGTACTCCTGGCAGAAATTCTTGGGTAACTCTCTGAAAGATCCTCGTTAACAGATGGAGCCTCTGAACAGAACCCCAAGGAAACGAGCAGCAAAGGCCATCAGCAGCACACAGAAACAGGCTGGGCCAGAGTGAGAAGGCATTTCCCCACCACTGACAGTGGCCAGTCACAGAAGACAGGCTCCATTCTGGACCCTCAGTACCAGAGGGGCCAAGCCCCAAAGAGGGGAACAGAGGAGGTGTCATTGAAGCCAGCCCACACCCCTCACCACTCCCAGCCCCCAGGAAACTGAAGGCTACTCAGCTCTGGGGGATGGAAAGAGATGAGATATGGTTTGAGCTTAGAATGTTAAACTAGACTGGCTTGTATCAGACTAATTGTTCTTATTCCCTTTCAAATTTTTTATCAAAAAATACACAAAAATAGAGAGAATAGTGTAAAAACCCCTGGATCTATCACCCCTCTGTAAATGTTATCAACTAATGGCTAATTTTGCGTCATCTATACTGACTTTCTAAACCACTCCAGATTATTTTGAAGGAAATTCCAGATATCACATTATTTTATCCATAAATATTATGTATCTCTAAAAGATACAGACTCATATTTTTAAAAGCATAACTATAATGTCATCACAACCTAAAGAAATATAATATTTCCTTACTATCAGTTAATATGCACATTTCCCCAATCATTTTACATGACTAGACTGAAATTTTTCATAACCAAAAGTGGCCAGAAAACATGGAATCTGTCCAAGATGTTTCTAAGGACAAGAATGAGAGCACAGTTGAAGGCAATGATTGGAAAAAATGAAACCTGTGCATGTTTACATTCCATTGCAGTCAGACTCTTCAATAAACCAGATATTACATAATGCACCCCGGGGACCGGTCCCTGTCTGTCAATTGTTGCCACCCAATGCTTATTTCACCTCTCTTTCCCACAAGCTCCTCCTCCTTCAGGTTTGGAAGGAAATGCCTCTCCTCTGGGCTCCATACACCTGCTGCGTCCCTTGGCCACACCCCTTGTCTCCCCTACTAGACAAGAACTCCATATAGGCAGGGACTGCTTTCTCACTCTTTTTGTATCCTCTGGATTCGAACATCTAAGAGTGACCTCAAATCATGACACCCCTTCCTGCTCCCTGCCTGTCTGACTTTGACTACAGTCTACCATCCAGAACTCTCCTGGGACCCTGCCTTCTGAATGGGCCCCATCTCTTAAAAGCCATGCTGGCTTCCACACAAATCTGATGATTATAAATTCATCATCTAGGACCTCCTGGCTACCCCAAGTTCATTTCTCAAGCCCAGTCTTCAAAATTTCTTCCATTTTTTCCCCATGTTGTCTGTCTCCTTCTCCTCTTTGTTCTACTCTGCACCCCATCCCATGGTCCTTAGGGGAAGGCCATGCTCCATCCAAGCCTGCCTGTGCTCAAGCACCCTGCCTTACCTGTGGCATCCAGATGATTTTCTGTGTCCGGAAGAAGTGGTACATAGCTGAGAAGCGCTCATAGCCCCCTTTCAAGATATGGATGGGGTGGCGGGTGAGATGGGACATGGCTCTGCCACACTCAACAGCAGCTCCAAACACCAGTTCTAGGAGTGGAGATCAAAGAAATAAATGTCCCCTGTATGTTCACCATTTGTCTAAAGCTCCAGTGGACATCTACTCTATTCTAAAAAGCATTTATCTAGGAAGCTGGAGCAAATATAAAGATTACTGTTATAATTAAAATTTAAAAAGCAACTTACCTCCAAGAAAGTTAATCTTTGTTTTTCTGTATGTATATACACACACACATACACACACACACACACAGACTATTGTATGCCACATGCTGTATACCACACAATTCACCTATTTATAGTACATAATTCAATGTTTTTTAGTATAGTCACAGAGTTGTGTAACAATCACCGCAATCAATTTTAGAACATTTTCATCACCCCAAAAAGAAACCCTGTACCATGTAGAGGGTTTCACTCCTCATTTCCCCACAACAAACGCCCAGCCCGAGGCAACCACTAATCAAATTTCTATGGATTTACCTATTCTGTACATTTCATATAAATAGAATCACACATTATGTGGTAATTTTGTGTCTGGCTTCTTACTTAGCATAATGTTTTCAAAGTTCATCTATGTTGTAGCGTGTGTCAGCACTCCATTCCTTTTCATGGCCGAATAACATTCTATTGTGTGGCTCTACCACCTTTTGTTTTTCTTTCATTTGTTGGTGGACATTGGGGTTGTTTCCACCCTTTGGCAAGGTTTTTTATGCATGTTTCTACTTCTCTTGGGTACATATCTAGAAGTGAAAGTGCTGGACCATATTAACCTTTGAGGAAAGTGCCAACCATTTTCCACAGCAACTGTACCAGTGTACATTTTACCCAACAGTGTATTAGTGTTCCAACATCTCTACATCCTCATCAACACTTGTTACTATCTGTCTTTTTAATTATGGCCATCCTAGAGGATTTAATATCTCATTATGGTTTTGACATCAATTTAATCTAAAATGACTTCACTGATCTGTAGAATCACTATTAGACTGTATGCAAATTAGATATATGTGATAGGAAGTTTGCAAATTAAGGCTAAGCCAAGATATTCTGAGGCCAGGAACTGACCCTTAAAGAGAAATACTGTGCAGCAGACTCTGGAAAGCTAGCTAAAAGGACAAAGGGAAGGGCGTGGACTCTAATACCTATCGTGAACCTTTATCTAGAAAGAGATGTTGCCAATTCCAGCAGGGGCTGCTGAGGACATAAATAGCCTGAGACCTATCTGGAGAAACTATTTGGAAGAAGAGGCTGCAGACAATAGCTAGGCCAGAAGAGAACTTGTAGTTGGCGAGACAGGATTCAAAGCCCACCTTCCCCAAGGGCCTGGCTTAGAAGCCAGAGAACTCTGGGTCTCCCAGGGTCTCCCAGCCCCATCTCCCTCTTGAGCACCAGACTGAGTAATGACTGGGAAGGTCAGAGGACCCAAGGGAGTCAGGGAGGGAGTCCCAGGCCACAGTACTACTGGCTTTAAACCAGACAGCTGCTTCCCTGCCAATGTCAAATGACCCACTGGAGGCTTATTCACAAGCAAGGGTAATGGGGTCAAAGCTGGAAGAAGGCCAGTTTCCAGGGGACGATTAGAGATTTGGACAAAAAGTCATGAGAACATCCCAGGGCCCAGGTTATTCAGTCAAGGATGCAATGGGGTTAATATTTTTGAAACATTAAATTTGTTCATTTTTATTCCCATTAATCTTGAATTCTCTGTTGACATGAGGTTTCCCATACTTTGAATTGGGGTGCTCACTGCTTCAGGGGGTGGGGGCAACCACCTGGTACAAGGAGTCAGGGCTCAGCTTGAGCTTCAAGTTAAATTCTATGAGGTCCAAAGCCAGACAATTGTCTTAAAAGTCAGGCTTTGTTGAGGGAGAATAAAAGGAATTCCAAAATTCTCAAAGCTTCCCTTCACAGTTGGTATCCTGGCCCTGAGAACTCTACTGGCACCCGATCACAAGCCCAGTGTATGGGTCTATATCCATGTGTTGCCAAGAAGGATGATTTAACATAAGGGAAATGTCGTTCATACAAGAAGAGGCTGCCCTGTGCATGCTGAAAGGAGCTTGGAGAGAGAGTCCCAGAGGCCAAGACAAGGGAAGACACTTCGTAGCTCCTAAGAAGACACCCAGCTGAGGTGGTAGAAACACACCAGCTGGGGGAAGGGACTAAAAACAACTTGTGCCCTATTTCCCACTAGGATTCTGAAACCCCCCACAGCAGACATAGGGTGTGGTTAACCTAATGCTAGAAACAAGGGAAGCCATAGCAGGCCCAGGGATCAGGAGCACATAGAGAAGGCCAGGGGCAGCCTGGGTAGGAGGGCACAGGGCAGAGTCCCCTAGGAACCAACGCTGTACATGGCTAGGGGGAGGGAGTCACTCATGACTTACACTAGACATGGACATTTTGGCCACAGGCATAGCAAGAACAGAGGCCCATGGCCAAAGGCCATATAGGCTGAGCTGCACCTCATCCAGAAGCTAGCAGGAAAGGACTATACAGAAACTGATGCCCACTTTTAGGATGTAATAAAGTCTCCCCCCGTGCCTAGATTGCCTAGATTGCCTTGATGGTCAGGGAGGTGGGTAGTTACCAGTGGAAAGGAGAAGGTAGTGGTGAGAAATGGTCTTTTATCCAAAAGACTGTATTTACCTGGATGATGCCATGTTAAAGGAGAAAAGGTGCCTTGAGAGGGCAAGGCATGTACCTGTGTGGTTTTCGTTTTGTTGTATTGTTGTTTCGTGATTGTGGTTTCCTACCTAGTGAGAACAGGGACTCCACGGGACGGTGAAATCACTTATAGAACATAGAGGGGGTTATCTTTATTGACCACTGTTTCCTAGGGTTTCAGGGTCCAGCCTCCTGGGATTGTAGGCCAGAGCCCAGCACAATGAGCTTGGGGAAGAGGGGATAATTTCCTGGCTAAGGACCTCTTGGGAGGACTGGTTTTCTTAAAGGTGGAAGCCTAGTGCCACCCAGTGACTGCTGCTGTGAATGACCTAGCCCATGGACCCACCTACATATTATTAGTGACTGAGCCACAAACAGCAGAGGCCCTTGTGCCAATGGCCACTGGTGATCAACCCAAAGCGGGGGCTGAATGGAGAACGCTCCAGAGCCTCAGTAAAGCAGATTAGAACCAACAACATTTTAATGCTCCAGCTTGGGGCTGGAGTGACTTTGCACTGTTCTTTAACATCATTACTCAGGCCTTAGAAGATTAAACAGAGCCAAACTGCCTGAGTGTGAATCCAGGCCTTACCACTTACTAGATATGGTGGTTTTTAAAAAGTCCACAGATTCTTTCAAATGCCTTTCTTTAAAAGGCTGAGTCTAATTGCTCTCCCCTTGAGGGAAGACTATACTCAGTGATTTCCTTCTAATGAATAGAAGTGACTGTGTATAAGCTCTAAAACTGGGTCATAAAGGGCATGTGGCTTCCCCTTTCTCTCCCTCTCTCTTGTATCACTGGGTCTGGGGAAAGCAGCTGCCATGTCATGAGGCCGTGAAAGCAGTCCTATGGGGAGATCTATGCGGCAAAAACTGAGATCTCCTGCCAACAGCCAGAATGAAACTGAGGTCTCCTGGCTATAGCCATGTGAGGAAGTCATCTCAAATGCAGATCATCCTGGCCCAGTCAGACTTTTAGATGACAGCAGCCCTGACTGGCATCTTGACTACAACCTCAGATTCTATACCAGAATCTATACCAGAATCTTCCAGCTATGCTGCTCCTGAATTCTGGACCCATAAAATCTAAGAGATAATTAATGCTCGTTATACTAAGCTACTGAGTTTGGGGGTAATTTGCTATATAGCAACAGATAACTAATTCACTAGGTATGGGACCTCAGGCAAGTTACTTTGCCTTTCTGGGCCCCAACTTTCCTATCTATAAAGTGGGACTGTTATATATTAGGAAATAATTCTCCACAGTCTCTCACATCTCTACATGTCCTTTGAACAAAGACACTAGCTTTTCAAGGATATTTGTATCACCAACAGCCTTGGAAGACAGACATAGTTTCTCCCTCCAGAGCCAAGGACAGACAGGCTTTCTGCCAATGATAACAAATTCAGGCCCCTAAGCTCAGAGCTCTTCTTCTATAATACAATATACTCCATGGATAGTTGTACTTGGTTCTCTTCATGTCACCCTATGAGAACTGGGATTTGGGGTACCAGTGCAGGAAAATGATGACATTCTGGGTACTTTTATTGCTCTGATAATAAAGTCCTTTGTCTCTGATCCAGGAGCCTCACGTCTTTGGTTAGCATCTACGAAATTTGTGGCAGACTCATGTGTCATCTTGCAAGAAAGGAAAAGTCTCAGACTCTTTCCAGTTCTTCATATTGCCATCCTCATATGGATGTTTTGCAGATTGCACCCAGGGTTACAGGGTTGCACCCAGGGTTTGCAGGGTTGACCCAGGTAGAACACTTGGCATGCAGCAAAAGTGTTCAACAACTGTAAACTATTGTTCTGTGGCTAGTATAAAAACCCACCTTCTCCACTATCGTCAGAGTTGTCATTGTCATCACCTTTTAGGATTATCTCCAGGGAGATGCTGTTGTTATCGTATATTACACAGTACTTCACACACTCCAGATCCACAGACTCTGGGATAAGATATTCATTTGCCTTCTAAAGAAACCACAAAAGAGGCGTGTTGGTGGGTGGGTTCAGTTGAACAAATATTCTCTGTACACCAGCAATGGTTGGAGCTGAAGGTAGGACTGTGCCTGTTTTCCTGACTACACACATGGGCAAAGAAGCACTAAGAGTTGACCAGAGTCTGCTAAATTCCAAAGATCTTCCACACCCACATCCCCTGCTGTGAAAAGCTGACCACAGGTGACTGGATCAGAGATAAATGCCTGGCCAAAGAACAGCTGGTCTACTGACCCGCCAAATGAACTAACACATTCTCTCTCTGGGGCGGAGTGGTTGTCTGTGAGGGCTGAAGCCAAAATCTCCCATAAGAGGTCAGTAAGCAGAGGCTTGAGTAAGCAGGAAACACGAGCAAGCAGATATAACAAGGCAGACTAAGCTCAAATGTAAGCTCTATAAGAGCGGGAACATTTGTCCTTTTATAGTCACTGATGTATCCTAAGCTTCTAGAACACTGCCCAACACATGATAGCCATAAATATGGTTAAAGGAAGCAAATAGGTCCATAGGTCCTGAAGAGTAGTCAGGAGTGGCTGAGTCACCATAATGGCAACCACAGGAGCAAATGGTGTCTTCTACCAGGGAGAGAATGAGCTCTCACAGAACCAGAACTGCCCAGGATCCCATGGGGTGTTCCAGAGCTCTGTGAAGACTGGCTGGGCGGCAGCTGAGAAGTAAGTCCTCGTTTGTTCTCAATGCTTTCCAAAAGCCCCCGCTACTCATGGGAACCTGAGCCTGACTCTGTTCCTTGTGGCCCGTCTGGCTGACACAGAGGCACTGACAGAGGACCTACGGGTGGGATAGAACAAGTACCCATCTACCTACCACAAAGCAGTGAGGTAAGGCCCATGAGGTATAGACCAGGGAAGTTCTCTGGGACTCAAACAGAAGAAATTATATTTGTCTAAAGGAATTAGGAAACAGATGGCGCTCAGAGGATGAGCAGGACTTAGACAGGTGATAATAAGGAAAGGGGGGTTCTCAGTGTGGAGGAGAGCATGAGCAAAAGGAAAAGGTGGAAACAGCACACAGAGGCTGGAGTAGGAGGGAGAGTGGGGAGAGATGTGGCTCTACATTCATTCATTTATTTAATAAACATTCATTCAGGACCTACTTTGCTAGGTTCTGGAATACAGAGATTTAAAAATGGCTAGGGGGATGCCAGAGTTGGTCTAGAGGACTCAGAAAGGCTCACAAGGTAGGAGGCATTTGAGATGAGACCACAAGGACAAGTGGAAATATGCCAGGTGGCCAAGGGTTAGGGGAGTGTTCCAGGCAGAAGGAACAGCTTCTAGTCATTCATTTTAGTCAACCAATAGGTTCTAAGCACCTACCTGATGCCAGGAACCAGAAAGAACATCCAGGTTACAATGATGAGCAAAGCACACACACTTCTGTGCTCGCACAGAGCAGTGTGCTCAAGGAACCACGAGTACTATATTTCCTAGATCTTAAGAGACCATTGGTTATAAGATGAACCACCAATTTAACAACAGTTGCAATCGGGAATGTAAATTAAAAGGAGATTTATTGGCAAATAACAACATTTTAGGCAGGGCAGGGAGCAACTGGTCCCCAGGAAAACCTGAACCAGGACTCTAAAGCCCAGACCTCCCTCTCAGACACTGCTCCTCTCTGCTTCCCCTGCATGCTCACTCCACCATCTCAGACAACTTTCTTCTGAGGTCCAAGTCATGGCCACCAGTGACACTCAGACTCTCATCCTCCCAACTTCACCGCCAGAAAAGAAAGAGCTGCCTTTTCTAATTCCAATTCTGATTTGCTCAGTTTTCACCCTAGGCCCATGGCCAATTGCTGTGGCCAAGGTCTGGATACTATTTTAGAGAGCACCACTAGACCTCCAGTGTTTGAGCAGGGAGGAGGAGTTCCCCTCAAAAAAGGCGGTGGGGTGAGGGAAGGGAGGGGCGGGGTACGGTGCCAGGCAGGAAACAACAGATGTCCACCACATGTGCTTTGGGGGAAAAGATACTGCCACATTAAAAGTGCAAGTCAATTTGTAGGATATTTTGCAATTTCAGAAATGTTAAAACATGGGGGAAGTACATGCATCTTAGAACCAAGGAAACACAACAGAGCAATGCCGCTGAGGTGTCAGAGGAAAGTGGAAGCATGCTAGAAGTGAGGCTGGAGAGGGAGGTGGAATCAGATCTAGAAGGCCTTGAACACAGAGTTCAGAGTCTCTGTGTCCTGCTAGGGCTTGGAGTTCCCTAAAGGCCTGTGATCTGCTGGGTAAAACACTGGGAAGGGGAGTCCAGAGGTGTCAGAATGGCTGAGGGGTTCTGTGGGGCTAAGGTGGAGAGAATGTCTCTTTCTAGAGTTGGGGGTGTTTCTAGAATCATAGGAATATGCAGATTTAAGAGCTGAGTTGGAAACTGACAGCCATGCATCATGAAGGGGCTCTAAATAGTTTGCAAAAAGCAGATAAAGGCCTGAAATGGGGATTAAGAGCTAGAAGAGGAACCAGAGAATTGAAAATCCTGGGTGCAGGACAGATAATGATGGATTGAGTTGGGGAAAGCAAGTAGGCAGCAAGCTTATCCTAGAAAGATACTTGAGCCAGGGTCCATGCTCCCTGCTGAGTTATGTGTGGGAAAAGGCCAGAGGTGGAGTCATAACAGCAGAGTGGGAATTTTACAAGACAAAATTTTAGAAGTAAATATGACAGGACAGCTAAAACTGCATGTGGATAGTTGAAGCTGGAAGCTTGGATGGCATCTTGAAGCAAGAAAGTATACTGACAAATATGAAGGAGACCAAGGATAGATCAGTGGTTTTTTTTAGGCAACAGAAGGAAAAAATGAAGCTGAACCAAAGACACAGAGAAGAAACCATGTAAGCAAGAGAAGGCCTGGAAGTCAAGGGCAGAGAATGTGGTCAAGACTGCAGAGATCGGAAATTGATCCTGAGTGAAGGCTGCCAGGCTTGGCAATGACTTGAGAGACAAGATACCCTGTGGGGGTGGAGAAAAGGGGTTCACTGCATGGTGACTGCTGTAGGGCTCTGTCTTTTTAAAAAGTTGGAATAGAGAAAGGAAGATGAAAATGGAAGAAATGGAAAGACAAGGGAGGGGCTTCCATCTTTGGGTTATAGTAACTATCTATATAGTTTATCATGTTCCTTAAGTAGAACAGAAGCTCCATGAAGGCAGTGACAATGAATTAAGGGCATGTTGCATTCTATTCTATCCCCAGGGTCTAGAACAGTACCTGGCACATCAAAGAATTAAATCAATATTTGCTTAATAAAGTTGTTGACCATGTTGCCAGGTGGGGACACCTTAGAGGGTATGAGAAATGTGAAAGACCCTCATGGTGGATGCAAGAGTAGGGAGGGGTCCTACCTCTGCTGCCTACAGTGTCCAACAGTAGGTGCCACCTCCCGGATCTAGGATATAATCTCCCATTCTTCCATGCCCCCTATCTATAAGGTTGCCAACCTGCCCAAGATTCTGACTCTGCCAGTATACCTTCTTCACTCGAAGGGCTGTAATCACATGGCTTTCGTCGTACTCCCGTTTGGAACGCACATCTGAAAAGGAAGAGTATTTATAATAAATAACTGTATTTGCAAAGGAATACATGACCAAGCTACTTAGAAAACTTATATCACCATCATCTATTTGTTTGGCAGATAGGTGATAGTTACTATTAGTTTAAAACTCAAGGTGTAGTTCCACTACTATGAGCTGCCCACACCATGACTCCCCTGTCCTATGACATCCATGCCCAAACTCCCCATTAAGGGGTAGTAAGACTTTGTATCTTCAATTTAGGGAAAGTTTTATCTGAGGCCCAAAAGACGTTCAGAAGAGAGGAGAAATCAAAGCCAGAGAGAGCTCATACCAAATGCCCCCATGGAATTTCAGGCCCAAATTCAGATTCTAGAACCTAGGGGCTAAGGTTCTAATGCCCCTGCAAGGACAGGTATGTTGTTATGCTCCTCAAAGTTGTAAAGAACATAGAACATAAATCGAGCCTTATGTATAAATACTAAAAGACAGTTATCCAAAATATACAGAGTTCCTAAAATTCAACAAGAACACAAACAACCCAATTAAAAAATGAGCAAAAGATATGAATAGACATCTTACTAAAGAAGATATACAGATGGTAAATAAGCCTATGAAAAGATGTTCAACATCATATGTTATTAGGGAACAGCAAATTAAAATGAAATACCACTACACACCTATTAGAATGTCGAAAATTCAAAACACAGACAACACCAAATGTTAGTGAGGATGTATGGCCATTTTGGCAGACAGTTTGGCAGTTTTTAACAAAACTAAACATACTCCTGTTACTTTCCCAAATGAGCTGAAAACTTATGACCACATGAAAACCTAAACACAGATGTTTATAGCCACTTTATTGATAATTGCCAAAACTTGGATGCAAGCAGATATCCTTAAGTCAGTGGTGGGTGGATAAATAAACCATGATGCACACAGACAATGGAATAGTGTGCAATACTAAAAAGAAAAGAGCTACCAAGCTATGAAAAGACAGGAAAATTAAATGCATAGTAAGTGCAAGAAGCCAATCTGAAAAGTCTATATACTGTATGATTCCAAATACATGACATTCCTGAAAAGGCAAAACTGTTGATAAATTAAAAAGATCAGTGGTTGCCAGGGGTTAGTGGGGAGAGAGGAATGAACAGATAGAGCCCAGAGGATATTTAGAGCAGTAAAACTACTCTGTATGATACTACAATGATGGATATATGTCATTATACATTTGTCCAAACCCACAAAATGAACAAGACCAAGAATGGACCCTAATGTACACTATGGACTTTGGGTGATAATGATAGGTTAAAGTAGGTTCATTAGTTATAACAAATACATCATGATGTTACTGGGTGTTAATAGTTTGAAAGGCTATGCTTGTGTGGGGGCAGGGAGTATATAAAAACTCTATCTGGTGCTAATTTTGCTGTGAACCTAAAACTGCTCCAACAAAAAATAAAGTCTATTAAAAAAATACATAAGAAAGCACTAACCACAAAAGAAAATATTGATAATTCTAATTTTTCAAATTAAGAGCTTCCATCTCTTTTCAATGAAATATAACATTAAGATAAAAGGGCAAGCCACAGAGTGAGAGAAAATATCTGTAACATAAATAACTAACAGGAGGCCTGTATCCAGAATTTATAAAGACATCTGAAGAGATCTTTATTTTAAGACATCTTTAGAAACAGCTCAAGGCCACACTCAAGGACGACCCCAGTTCCCCCTTAAAGTGCCTGCCTGAGAAAACTCTAGGCTGCCACAAAAACATACTATTTGTTCCAGCCAATGAACACCTGATGATAGGGCCCCTGTCTCCCAGCTTCTGGGGAGGGTAAGAGCCTAACATTGATGGGCACCAGTTAGCAAACCCTGATGGGTTTCACATGGGCCAGTTCCCCTCTTTTTGTAATTTTTCACTTCCCTGACTCTACTGACCCCCTGCTTGCCCCCTTCCCTGCTCCCTCACTCTCCCTTTAAAATACCCTGTCACCTCTATACGAACTGAAGTTGAATTCAGTTCACTCTTTTCTCTATTGCAATAGTATATTACTGATTAAAATCCATACTTACCACTGTAGCATCTGGCATTGTTTATCTTTGACACCACATAGCAAGAAAAATGCACAAACTATAGTATAGCTATGTACAAAAACATGAGTGACTCTTAAAATATTCTTGAGCAAAGGAAGTAAGTACATGGTCTGTATGGCTTAAAAACAAGTGAAATTAAACACAGTATATCGTAAACTAATTTCACTCATTAATACAGATAAGATCTGAATGAATAGTAAGCCAAATCTAATAGTGTACACACACAAAAATATATATTATATCTAGCAGGAACTGGTAATACTTGAAAATCACATTAAGATATTAAAGAAGAAAATTTGTACTTTCACTGCAAAAGATGCAAAATTTTCAATTCATACCATCAAAGATATTCTTAGTAAGTTAGAAAAAGAAGGTAACTTCTATAACCTGGTTGGTACCTTCCTAAATATCTACAGAAAACATATTTCTGATCAGAAAAGTGAAAAACAAGACAAAATGCTCACTATCACTATCTTCTTTAAAACTGTACTGGAGGGCAAAGGGCACAGTGATTTAGTGAGATAAGAAAAAAATAAGTAAAGCATACAAGAATTGAAAAGGAAGAAATAAAACTGTTATTATACACAGACAACTTGATGGTCCAAGAGAATAGCAAACGATTAAAATTAGTAAGAGAGCACACCAAGGTTGCTAGATACAAAAGCAATATAAAAAAAAATCAATAATGGTCTGTAAAAGTGGAGAGAAAGATAATATTTCAAAAAAGAAAAAGACTTTAGTAGTGCCTCAAACAACCCAAGTGTCTACTAGAACTCACAAATCAGCAACAAAGACTAAAAAGATGGATATGCATACAGGCAATAATTCAGAAAAATTCTATAAAACCAAGAAAAGCTACAGGAAGATAGAAGTTGTAGCTCATTTCTTAAATGATCCTGTGAATGATGAAGAACCTGTAACAAAAAAAGAAAAAGAAAATAGAAAGCAGATCAAAAAATAGTTAGGAAGTGCCAAAAGTTGACAGCAAAATAGAGAATAAAAAGCAAAATACCCGCATGAAAAAACAAGTACAAAGATGAAAATTCTGAAAAGTAAGTCGAGTTAAAAAAAGCATCAAGCCTGCTCAGAAGGAGCCTGTTCAGAAGCTTTCTTAGGTGGGAGGTGCCTGCTTCTGGTGGGGTGGGGGACTGCTCAGGTAAAACGACCTTCTCCCATAGGGCTTCCTCTTCACGAGATGCCCATTCCCAAAAAATCTCCTTCCTAAAAAAATAACAAAAAGGATAAGTCCAACATGCAGAGTGAATCTGCAGGAGTCCCCAATCCTGGGGGCCGCTGACCCATAAGTTCTGTGGCCTGTTAAGAACCCGACACATAGCAGGAGGTGAAGTGGGGGGATATTTTTCTGCATTTGCAGCCGCTCCCCGCTCCCCAGTGGCTCCCTGCTCTCCAGCGCTAGCATCAATGCCTCAGCTCCGCTTCAGATCATCAGGCAATAGATTCTCATAGGATGACCTGTCCCTGGTGCCAAAAAGGTTCGGGACCACTGCTCTAAAGGAAAATACAACATCCAAAGGAAAGTGCAGGTGCCCAGGATCTCTTACCACCATCACCAATACTGCTTCTGAAGGGAAACTTAAAAGAAGAGTCTCCCCCGCACCCAAAAAAAACTGTTCTCCGAAGGGAAGGAAATGGAGAAGCCCCTCTTCAGAAGGTAGGAGCAGAAGAGGCAGATATGGAGGTATCTACTGGTATTTCATCCTCTGAACAAAATATGAACATGACAGAGAGCGAGAGTTCAGATAGTGAATGTCAGGTTGACACTATGCTTTTTGTGAAATGAAAATGGACAGGATCAAGACCCAACAGAGAATCCTCCCGGTAAAGACTCAGTAGTAGAAGAATCAATTTCAGCCCTGCTTCTTCCCCCACCATTAGAAAAACGTGAAGCAGTGTCCAAAACTGTCCTGGTATTACCTTCTATTATCATGACAATAAATGAGTCTCAGAAAACTGATGATAATGAAGGCATCCAGTCATGATGGAGGTGACCCAAGTGACAACATGTCAGAGGGTAGTGATGATTCTGGATTAAATGGGGTTCAGCTAGTTCCACAAGAAAACTGGTAAAAAAAAAAAAATGCAAAGAAGGTCTTGGCAGTCTAAGCAGCTGAGGGAGATTTTTTTTGTATCTTCTGTGCTTGTTCTTTCCAAAAGGAAAAAGATTAGCACTTCAATAACCCTTTGATTAATGTATACATCCTTGAAAAAGCAGCTGAGGAACAGGAGTAATTAAACTTTTGAACGAGTCTTCGGATTCTAGGTATTGTGGCCAGTGATGATGATATTTGTGTGTGTGTGTGTGTGTGTGTGTGTGTGTTCCAATGCAACTTTATTTATGGACACTGAATTTTATATAATTTCCCCATGTCATAAAATATTATTGTTCTTTGATTTTTTTTTCAACCACTGAAAATGTAATAACCATTCTTAGTTTATGGGCCATAAAAACCAGGCAGCAGGCTGGATTCGGCCAGTGAGCCACAGTTTGCTGACCTGTGGTCTAGATACCTACATTGAGGGGTCTACAGGAGTTCTCTGAGGGAGACCTACACGCACCTTCATCCCCTAAGCAAGGCCTGGGTTACGGAGTTGGCATGGGAAAGATCTGTGGGTCCCAAAGGAGATGTTCTGGCTAACCCCTTGGCCTCTACTCAGAAACTCTGTGTGGCTGGTGATTTGGAAAGTGCAGTTTGCATCCCTGGAGCCAGGCTCTGGGCCCTGAGCCCAGGCCATCTGCCGCTTCCTTCTGTCAGCTCAAGAGCTTTGGTTCTTAGTTTGTAAGATCTATTATACTTCATATTCATTCACAGTGGTAGACAACCGTTTATTTTTAAGGCTGTTTTAGTATCTGATGTTGATTTTTAAGTGGCATTCTTTTCCTTAGGACTTTATGTATGCCTATTGGTTGTTGTATAAATTTTAGCAAATCCAAGGGAGTCAGTGTACTAAACCAGCAGTCACCTAATTTGTTAGCTTATGTGTTTAACTGAAATGAGAAAGCAAGACAGTATAATAGCATTCTAGTGCTTTGTCCAGCTACAACCTGTCAGTTTTTTACTATCTTCCTATTTCACTTCGGTTTATACTTAGTTCCTTGTTTAGCTCTACAAAAATTGGCATACTTAATAGCAAATTATTTGAAGAATTTGGCAGCTTTATATAATGCTAGCACTTTAAAAGCTTTTTTAGAGATGATAAAAGAAATTTAAATTGAAGAAAAATTCGACAATCAACATTATATCAGTCCAGGTATTTATGTCCTGAGTTTTGATCAATATTTCTTATTTGTTCTTATTTGTGTATGTTAATCATCTAAAAACAGTGATTTTGATTTTTAAAGAAAATTTGGTGCTTTAATGGTTTAAGAGGTTGTTGTTTTTTTTACTGTTGTTGTTTTAACCTGAGCAGTTTTTTCTAGTAATACCATTTGTGTTGAATTGTAATACTTTATACATATATATGCATGTTGACTTCAGTCTCTTTGGAAGGATGCTTTTAGGCTTGTTTGCAAAAGGGCAGTTTTCTAACAATATGTTACTGAATAACCAATGAGTCAATGAAAAAAATCAAAGGGCAGTTTTCTTTGCTGCCATTGTTTTGTTTAGTTTAGTTTTGTTTTTGCAGAATATTAGTGTGTACAAGTTTGTGAGCAAATGAACTATTCAGGTTCTATCCATAATTTTGATTTTCACATTTTATACCTATGCCAGAATCTTTCTTTCATATATTATTCATTCTGAATGGATATATTAAATTCACAGCTCTCAGTTTTAATTTTGCAATAAATCAACACTAGGCTCTACAGTGAATGGATTTTTATCTCAAATGCCAACTATTAGTAATTTGGGGTAGGAGCCTGTTTGGATACAGCCACTTCCTAAATGGCAGTGTAAATCATATATTTGCTTTCTTCATAGAAGGTTAGTATCCATATGGCCACTCACCTGAATAAATAATTCTAAGTGATATTTGGAAACTGCAAACCTGGAATGAGGAAACTAAGGAGACATGGTTATTCCTTCAAATTATACAGAATGTCACTTGTGAGATTCCAAAGCCATAGATAGCAATTACACAACAAACTCAGGATAAAAGAGGTAGTGTGAGTGCTGGCAGATCACCCGCAACTTCTTATGAACACAATGAAAAAGGCTGGTGAAACTCAAGTACAATCCAGATTAAAAATTCACACTTTCTGAGGGATCTCCACAAACTAGTGGGTGTCTTGACTGACACATAACAGCCTCTTTCTACAGATAAGACTTCAAATGAATTGTACCTACCCTGCAATTCATCCTATGAGGGCACTTTGTATGAACAAGAGTATGTACTCCCAAACTCCTTTGCTGCTTCCCTGGCCAGTCATCAAGGAACATGAAAGAATTCAACATAGGATTTTTGGCAATTCTTGCTACTAATCGTTATTCGTTGTGATAAAATAGAGTATGATCTCAATAGGAAATCTCAAACAACTATGACCTCACAGATTCTTTTCCAAAATAATCACCTTATATTTTATTTATTTTCTTTTATCTGATTATCTCTTTTAGACAGATTTCACATTTTAGCAGTGCGACATGAAAGATTAGGAAAAGCATTAATCCTTTGGTCAAGATGACAAAACAGATAAACATTGTGCTAGCCTCTTCCCATGACATCAAAATTACAACTAAATTATAGGACAGCCACCCTTAAGAGCCACCTGATGACAAGCTGAACAGAACTCCTATAACTAAGAATATAAAAAAAAATCCACGACAAGACTGGTAGGAGAAGCAAAGATGTGGAACAGGCAGTTTCCACACCCACGTGTGGCAGTTAAGTATCAGGAGGAGTATCTTGGCTGCAGAGGTCTCCTTGAGGAGCAGGGGTCTCAGTCCCACACAGGGCTTTCCAGCTCAGAGCACCAGTGCTGAAGAGTTCCCCACAACAGCTGGCTGTGAAAATCAGCAGAGACTCAGTCCAGGTGAGATGGACAGCTGCTGGAGACCCAGGTGTTCTCTTAAAGGGCCTGAGCACAGACTCACTCTCTCACACTTGCCCTAAGCAGGTACAGGCAAAAGTGATGGTGGGCACCATCGTTCCTATATTGAACCCTCCCACTCTACAGCCTGCAAGGCGCAGGCAGCCACCAAATCTGAGTCTCCATTAACCCAGCTAACACAGCTCTCATCCCACCCTGGTGATTCCCTGAGACCCTACCCCACCCAATTCACACACCCGGCCCAAACTTCTTTCAGAAGCTAATCTATACAAGTGGTGACCTGGGCTCACACTGCAGACTTTCCTAAAATCTCTCAAAGGTCCACAAACCCCAAACAAGCAGCAGCTGGCCTCAGTGTTCCCTGTACCAACTGCTAAGCAGCCCCAAGCCTAGCAATAGTGGCAGCTGGCATCAGTTTACAGCAGAACTACTCCTAGATGCTTCCAAGCCCAGCACAGGCAGCTATCAACCACAGATCACTTTTTAGCTCCTACTAGGTGGCCCTGGGCCTGACACAGGCAGCAGCTGACCCTGGCCTGCACAGAGCCCCTCCCAAGAGGCCCCAGAACCAGCTTTAGACTGCACCGGAAAACACCAATTAATGTCACAAATGACAAACCCGAAGGGTGGACTTGGCAGGCACCAGAGCCCCGCTAAAGCAAATCCTGTTCTGTGGGGTCAACCCCCACACAACAGCTTGTCCACTGTAGTCACAGCCAGTCCTCGCAGCCATCAGCCTAAGCATCAATCCCACACACTGACATGCCAATAGAAATCACAGCTCAACTACAATAGGACAGCAAACACAACCCACACAAGGGACACCCCTGGAGCACCTGGTTCAGGAAGACTGTGCCACTGGGCTCCATAGGACATCTACTGCATAAGGCCACTCTGTCAAGACTGGGAGATGTAGGAGATCTACCTAACACATAGAAACAAACACAGGGGACAGCCAAAGTGAGGAGATAAAGAAACATGTCTCAAAGGAAAGAACAGAACAAAACTCCAGAAAAAGAACTAAACAGAATGGACACAAGCAATCTACTAGATGGAGAGTTCAAAACACTGGTTATAGTCTATGGCCATGCCACCCTGATCGTGCCCAACCTTATCTCATCTCAGAAGCTAAGCAGGGTAAGGCCTAGTTAGTACTTGCATGGGAGACCACCTAGGAATACCAGGTGCTGTAGGCATTAAAAATAATAATAATAAAATAAAATAAATTAAAAAAAAAAACACTGGTTATAAGGATGTTCAATGAACCTAATGGAAGAATAAATGATCTTAGTGAGATAGAAAACATAAAAAAGAACCAGTCAGAAATGAAGACGACAATAACTGAAATGAAGAAACCATTAGATAAAATCAACAGTAAATTAGATGATTAGTGATGTCAAGTATCTTGTTATGTACTTATTGTCCATTTGCTTATGTTCTCTGAAGAAATGTCTGTTCAAGTCCTTTGCCCATTTTTGAATCGGGTTTTTTTTTTTATTGCGTTTTAGGAGTTATCTATGTACTCTACAATGCAATAAAACTACGATGCGATACCACCTCCCACATATTAGAAAGGTTACTATAAAAAAAACATACACAAAATAACAAGTGTGACAGAGATGTAGAGAAATTAAGATGCTTGTGCACTGTTGATGGGAATGTAAAATGGTGCAGCTTCTATGGAAAACAATATGGCAGTTCCTCAAAAAATTAAAAATAGAATTACAATACGACCCAGCAATTTCATTTGCGTATATATTCAAAAGAAGTAAAAGTAGGGTCTCAGAGAGATATTTGTACACCCATGTTCATAGCAGCATTACTCACAATAGCTAAAATGTGGAAGGCAACCCAAATGTCTATCAATGGATAAATGGATAAGCAAAATGTGGTATACACTGGAATATTATTCAGCCTAAAAAAGGAAGAATTCTGTAATATGCTACAATACTGATGAAACTTTAGGACATTATGGTGCTAAGTGAAATAAGCCAGTCACAAAAAGACAAATACTGTATGATTCCACTTACACAAGGTACCTAGAATAGTCAAAATCATAGACACAGAAAGTAAAATGGTGGTTGCCATTTTGGGGGAGGGGATGAGGAATGGTTTAATGGGTACAAAATTCCAGTTTTACAGTTTACAAGATGAAGAGCTATGGAGATGGGTGATGGGGCACAATGTTGCACAACATTATGATTGTATTTAATAACATTGAACTGTATGTAGTTTTTAAATGGTTAAGATTGTAAATTTTATGTTATATGTATTTTATCAAAATTTTTTAAATTGGAGTGAAAAAACATCATAACAGAAATTCATACCAGATTGCAAAAATGTTAAATGCTGACAAAACCAGATGTTGATAGGTATGTTTCTTACTCTGATGATGGGAGTGTAAATTGATACAATCTTTTTGGAGGGCAACTTGACAATAATGTAGTGAAGCTGAATTTGCAACTCAGCAATAACATTTCTAGGTAAATATCCTGAAGAAACTCTTGTACATGAATAAGGAGGGAGATACAAAGTCATTCACTATCCATAAAGAACCACACAGTGCAAGCAACACATTGCAATCAATTAGGAATGGATACATATCCCAATTAACAGTTAAATAAATTAGATCTTCACATTTAGACATGGGGGGAAAAAAAATCTCAAAAATATAATCTTAAGTTAAAAAAAAGCAGGTTGCATAATGTTGATATATTATGGTACTATTTGTGTAAATGTTTAAACCACACATTATTTGAGGATGCCTGCATATGCAATAAAGATGTAGAAATACAGAAGCAGTTATCTCTGGAAAAGAAATGGGATCAGGATGGGGTACAAAAGAGGGGTACATCTGTGTGTGTAACATTTAATTTATTATGTTAAATCTGAGTGGTGAGTACATGGGTATTTATTAGTACTACTATGTATGTTCAATGTTTGAAATATTTCACTAAAACAAGAGGACTCAGAACGTGAATCTTACAGGAAATTCTCTTCTAGATTTAATCTGGAATGACTACCAAGTTATGTAACAGTCGTAGCATTTTAAGCTATGCCTAATGAGTTTAATAGATTTCTAAAGTCACTTATTCCCCCATCCTGAAAAGTTTGTTGATTCATCAAAAACAAATGTTTGAAGGACACTATTCACAATATATATATATTTTTAAGTACTTACCCAATAAACAGAGATAGTTAGGTTCAGTCAATCTGGATAGTTTTGTGACCTGATTCAAGATGTTGTAAAGCTCTATAGGTTCACATAAAACCAAACCCATCGTCCTATTGGGAAGAAGCAATAATGTAAAGCTTAGTACCTCTTTCTATTTCAAATGAATGGTCACAAAGTAAGATATTGGATTAAACTCTTTCTTAACACACCTTCGAACAAATATGAAAGTAACCATGGAAGTGATAAGGAAAGCTTCCAAATTTTGTAGTAAAAAATGTGTAGAGAATGAAATATTGAACACAACATATCTGAGCCATATAAATACCAAGTAGACTGTAAAATAGTCACCAACTCATTTGTTCTTTTAGCATATTACTGAGCAATCTATTACAGGCCAGGCACCTGAAATAACTATGGTAAACTAGACTCCCCTTTCTGAAGGTTACAGTCTAGAGCGGAATGCAGACATCGGACAAAAAAAATACAAGTAGGAAAAGCACTATAAAAGGGTCAGTGTCTCATGTCAGAGGAAGAACTAACAGGAGGGCCTTGCCTAGCTGGGAGAAATCAGAGAAGGGCTGTCTGAGATGTAACTGCTAAGCTGAGAGAAGAGGCTAAGCAAGACTTAGCCAGGTGGAGGAGGGAGAAAGGGTGAAGGCAAGAACATTATCTGAGAGCTCAAAGGAGCCTGGTATGGCAAGAGTTGGGATAGAGTGATAAGTGAAGACTCTGGGGAGGCTTTTGATAGGATTATGAAGGTCAAAGTTGGGTGGAGAATCCCTGATGCGTATTAACAGAACCACCGGCCAGCCTGGGCTTTGGTTCCTGACTGCAGGGTTGCACTTGAGATACTAGTTGCTGAGCACGACTGTCTCTGGTGCCCCAAGGATACTGAGGGGTAAGGGCTGGGCCTGTGCAGCAGTTTCCTGCAGGGAGGCTTCCTTTTAGCAGGGGTGGGGGCTAAAAGAAGCTGCCTAGCAGGCCTCTGCAGGCCAGCAGGAGGCAGGAGGGGGAGAAGTTGAATCCAAGAGGTAGGTAATCTTGCTTGAAACAGTTAGAGGCCACTTCAGAACTACCAGTATGATGCTCCTGGGAAAAGCCAACTCCTAGACATGGGCCTTGGATGCTTCTCACCTCAAAGACTTCAGCTCTCAGCCTCTCCTCTATCAATTTCAGCCTCCACATGGATCATTCCTATCAGCATGCAAACATTATCTGTACCTGTATCTGTTCTTATTTACAGCATGACTTCTCAAAAGGGTGGTATTGGCTTACTGGCTCCACTTCCTCACCTCCAAACTTCTAAGTCTGAATCCTAGCTATGCCACTTACTATGAGATGCCTTATGGGGAATAATTAGCTTCTCTGTGCCTCAGTTTCCACCTCTGTGCAATGGGGGTAATATTAGTATTGCTACTTCTGTAAAATGAGCATAATAGTACCTATCTGTTATGTGTGGATTAATGAAATTACATGTAAGGCATTCTGAGTAGGAAGGAAATAAATACTCAGTATGTGTTGGTTACTGGTACAACCTTCTCCCTGGAGCTATCAAACCACAGAAACTGCTATCAAAGTCATCAACAATGTCCATCTTGCCTAATCCATTAGTCACTTCCCTTTGTGTTCAAAGGATGGAGTTGTTTAGCTGCATTTAACCCAGTTGAGCATTCCTCCTTTCCCAGCACTCTCTACTTCCAGGACTCCCTTCCCCACACACACTCTCCAGGCTTCTCTCCTACCTCTCAAACTGTTCCTGCTGTCTTCTTTGAAGGAAGCTCTCTTTCTTCACATAAGAATGTCCTTGGGCATAGTCATCTTTCCTTTCTATTTATACTCTCACTCTAGGACAGGGCTTCTCAATCTCATCAGCATTGACATTTGGGGCCAGAAAATTCTCTGTTGTGTGGCTGACCTGTACATCATAAGATGTTTAGCCGTGTCCCTGGCCTCTACCCAGTAGTTGCCAGGAGCAAACCTCCCCCTATCCAGTTGTAGCAACTAAGTGTTCCAGACGTTGTCAAATGTCCCCTGGAAGAAGGGGGCAGAGTCATCGCAAGTTGAGAATCATCACTCTAAGATCTAGAACCTAGGTGATTCATCTAGCCCCTCATATACCAGTGAGTCTCAAACTGTAGCTCCTGCATGACCTCCCCCTTGAGCTCCAGACTCTACTTGGATGCCTGATGGGCATCTCATATATAACATGGCCAATACTGAACTTTTAATTCATACATGCCCACACTTCAATACTTGTTTATCTTTTAGTATTCTCAGTCTCAATAAACAGTACCATTACCCACCTAGTTACACAAGTCCACATCCCTAATTCCTGTTTCCCTCAGCCCCTCACATCCAATCTATTAACTCTACACCTAAATATATTCCAAATCCATCCACTTCTCTCCATCTCCAGGGTTAACATCTGAAACCAAAGTACTATTGTCTCTCTTCTGATGATACTTTCCAACTTGATTTCTTGTTTCTTGCTTTTTTCCCACAGTCTAATCTTGGTATGGCAGTCAGGGTGATCTTTTCAAAATATGAGTTTCTTTGTTTCACCTCACTTGCTATTACCTGACATTATCACACTCACTTGTTTGCCAGCTATATCATCAGTCTTCTCCCACTGGAATGTATGGCTCATAAGAGCAGGGACCTTTCCTGTCTTGTTCACTGCTGTATTCTCATCCAGTGTCCAGGGTTCTTGGTACAGAGCAGTGCCCAATAAGCATGTGTTGAATATATAAATTAGTTAGTCACTGTTCCTGCTTTCAACAATGGGCCATCTTGACCTGATGCTATACATATAGATGCCACATGTAGATTCCTCATAAGGACTTCCCCATTCCCTTCCTCAATCAGGTCCTCTCCCTCTGAAAGCCCTTCCCCAGCCATTGTGGAGGTGGTGAATACAGGGGAGAGAGGATGGGTTTTGTGTCTAGTCCCACAACTTCAGTAAACCAATCTAAAAGCTGGCTGCTAACCTATCTGGTCTATCTCTCAGAGCCATCTTCAAGCTCCCACATACTTTCCCTCACTACAACCTTCATCTATTCATTCACTAGCAGAATTGTCTCTGAGCATCCAGGTGAAAACCCAGCCCCATGAATCAACTCCTTCAGACTTCTTTCCTTCCTAAAGGGTCAGGTAAGAACTGCTCCCACTCACTAGTAAAGTACAGGAGGGATGACAGTCCCTGAACCTCACGGCATGTTTCTGAGAGATGATGCAGCCCTGTGAGCTGAGATCAGGGGCAGCACTAGCCTGGGTGGGTGGAAGACTAAGCATTAACGTTCATTTCAGCACTACTCAGAACTCTGCAGGGTTTAAGATGTTCCTCGCTCTACTGTTTAGGCCCTAAGAATATTTTGATATTGAATTTTTACATAAAACCATAAAACTACTGATGAGTTTTTGCCAAAAGTGTTTTCCTTAATGAAGTCCATTTAGCCAATTTAATTCCTTAATTAATTTTCTATATTTCAGTTAACCAATTCCAATTTTTTTCACTTTCAGTTATGTTTAGCCAAGATTATTTTTCCCAAGATCAAGTCTTTTTCCCATGTGAATTTTACAATAAAGATTTGATTCCTCAATCAGATTTTTATTGTATCGGACTTTGGTAATCATGGTTTCTGCCACTGTGAATTTCATTTGTATTGATTATTTCTATGAAATCTTGTTTTCTGGGTGACCTATTCATAATGGTGGAGTCAAAATGGCAAGTTTAAGACGTTTCCCTTTGGACTCTTTCAGCACAGCATAGCTCTTCTTAAAGAGGCTTTCTGGGTGTTTAGTGGGATAGTTCTTGCAGAGCTGATGGGGCAGGTAGGTAGGATGGGAAGTCAGAGGGAGCACTTTCTGGGGATCCTGTCTGATGAGGTGAAAGACCAATCTTCCTATTAACTGGCCCATCTGGGTGGCAAGCAAAGCCACCTACGTTAGGAGAGCAGGGTGCCAACATAGGCCTTGTCCTTACACACTAGACACCCACCAGGAGGAATGTTCCTCACCCTCCCTGTGATGACATGAACTTTAAACCATGGGACTTGTGTGTGGCTTTCTCTCAGTCAGCCCAGAGCAGTCCCACAGTTGGGCTGGCGAGCTTAGCTCCAGGGAAAGCATGGCTGTATGTGGAAAACAGTCAATTGGGGTTGCCATAGCCTGAGAACTGGCTGGACTCAGCCCTTCTCCAGCCTCCCTGTGCCTGATCAACACCTGGGGCCTTCCATTCTGACTGACGCTGTCAGAGGCTGGGCCTGACCCCAGGCTTCTCACAAGAGTTCCAGGACACTGAGAACTTGGTCTAATTCTCATCCCAGTCAGTCCAGGTGGACACAATTGATGACCATTTGCTTCTGGTGGAGAAGAGGCATTACTTAATGTGCCTGGAGAAGCCAGACCATGAGCTTCACTTTGGGCTATTGGCTCAGGCTGAGCAGGGACCAGAGGACTACACAGATATGAGTCAGTGTCGATAGACAACCTCACTACTCCCTGGTTCTCTGTGGAAAACTGACCAAGGCTTAAACACGGTGAGAGGTATCACTTACTTTCAAATCGAGGCAGTAATACATACTAGAAATGGTATAAGAATGTTACATTGATATAAATTGCCCAGCACTGGAACTAGCTTAGAGCAGGAGCTTAGGAAACAGGTAGTTCCTTTACTTCTACCCTATCTCTTTCTTTTCAACTTCGCCTAAGAGCCTGTGATGGCTACAAGTCCAATAGAAAAAAAGCACCATTCAAAGCACCTCAAGCCAAAGACCAGAGCAGGATCTGGCCAAGTTTATAAGCGATGGGGACAGGGGGTACTGCCTGAGGGTCAGTATCCTAAGGGATCTGATACAGTCTTTCCCTGATCCCAGCATGACACCTTCCCTGTGGCCTGAAACTTGACAAAGCTAGAGGTCAGAGTCCCAGGCCACAGTACCCCAGAGCTGCAGAAGCTGCAAAAGTGTCCTGAAATCTCTCAGTTCAGAGGGCACCACGCCCTGTTGTTAGCGATTGCCAGTATCTCTGTATTTTAGAAGGAGTAGATGTGGGCCTGGGGCCTACACCCAGCTGCTTACATCTTGTCCCTTATCTTCTATCTTGCCATCACCTCCACGTCCCCAAACCTAGGCCTACGACACCCAAGGTACCTAGTGGTCCTATGAGGTTGACAGGCCTACCCACACAGCAAGACAGCTATCGGAGGTAAGGGCTAGTGAACTGCAACACAGTCTCCCAAAGGCTATGGCCACCATATATGGTCTCACCTCGCCAACTCTGCCTCCAGCTCTTGCTTCTCCCCATTCCTTGAATGAGCTTACAGCCCACCTTCTGCTCCTCTGACATGGGTCCTTGGCCCTGACCAGGCTCTGGACTCAGCTTTGGTTTTACTCCCCTGACCTCTGGCTGGTCTGGGGAAGTGAAGGCTCTGCTTCTGACTCAGATCTGCCACTACTGGCAACTCTCAGCTCTTGGGAATCTTCCAGCAGCTTCCTGCTACCTCTGCTGTGGCCAGTCCACCACTTCCTAGTTGTCCTGCTAGAATGTATCTTGGAGAGCTAAATACTTTTGACTTCCAGGAGGTATGGGCCAAAACTAAAAGTTAAAGCTATTTGTCCAAATATGGTTCTGTCTTAAAATAAATGTTCCCATCTTCCAATAACCTAGAGCACCTAGAGGAAAATAAAGAAAACTCCTATGCAAGGTAAAATGATTACCGCCTTTCTAACTCTTTGTTTAGTTCCAAGGATCTGAAAGGAAAAATTTAAAATATTTCACTTGAGGTACAATTTTGGAGAGAAGGTAGGTTAGCACATGTGTACCTAATAGCAACAATT
This sequence comes from Pteropus medius, assembly GCF_902729225.1. Lineage (NCBI taxonomy): Eukaryota > Metazoa > Chordata > Mammalia > Chiroptera > Pteropodidae > Pteropus > Pteropus medius. Next base: position 27,848,899 of record NW_024352787.1, read on the forward strand.
TGATAGCTCACCACTGTGGGCTAAGCCTAGTGTAAAGTACAAAATAGTCAGAATATAAGGCTGTGTGTGCCTTGCATACGTGTGGGGGTGGAGCAAAGAGGATGTCACTGTATTTGTATATTGTGTACAAAAATATACAATAAAGAACAGGCAAAATAAATCTATGGTGCTAGAAATCAGAAAATAGATGTGTTGTTGGACTGATGAAAAGGAGCATAATGGAATTTTCTGGAATGAAATGTTCTATAGCTTGTTCGAAGTGGAGGTTACAAGGGTATAAATTGTCAAAACCAACCAACTGAACACTTAGATCTATATACTGCATTGTATGTAAATTATATGGCAGTAAAAATAAAAATAAATCCCCTGTGCAGATCCATGTGTTAATGTGTTCAAAGCTGTGAATAAGCAGGTGTATGGATGTGAGTCGGTGTGTGTAGCCCTGACTGTGTGTCAATGACCCCAGTTTTGGGTCTGGGTGTAGGAAACCATGTGGACTTGGGCTCACACAAAGTGCACGCTTCAGAATTTCAGCTTGGCCTTGATTGCCACCAGCTAATCCTCTTCTCATTTGCCCAGCATTTCCGCAAATCCTACAACTTTTGCCCAAAACTCCTCAACCCCCCTTAGGTCCACATGAAGCAACTTCTCTAATTTTCTGGTTCCTACCTGGGAAGGTTAAGGCCACTGGGTGTGAACAGCCCTTCCCCACCAAATGCCCCCTAGGTGCCCTTCCCGCTTCCTCCCAGTCAGAGGGACAAGCATCCTTTGACTTCATTTTCTCCCACCCAATCCTTCCTCCTTCTTTCCCTTTGGCCCCCTCCTTTCAGCATCTCAAAGTTCTCCCCCTCCATTAGCATCCTTCTCCCTTTTTTGAAACAGTCACAAGTCTCAGCTTTCTTGAAACAATTCATGAAATCAGAAAGAAAACCCCTAGAATAGCTGGCCTGTGCCCTCTGAAGCTTGTGCAGGAACAGTGGCTGGTGCTGCACTCCTGCCTGAAAAAGTCTGAGGCTAGACAGCTGTTAACAAAGCAAGGAGAGGCAGCTGCATTTGAAACAGCCTGCACTCCCAGAATTTGTTGAGGCAAAAGGTGCATAAGTGTTTCCCGTAGACCAGATGTGAGCCAGGCAGGAGGGCCATCTGGAAGGGAAAGGGACCAACTGCAGGTAGTGGGAGATTCCAGAAAGCAGGGGCTGAGGGAGCAACTGAAAGCAGCAAGACTTAAGTGTAACCATCTAGGTCAAGGGAACTGCAGGTAAGAGAGACCCACAAAAGCACAGAGGAAAAGAGTCAGCTAAACTCTCATCAAGTTCAGAGACTACTAATGCCAGATGACATTAGTAGTCTCTGCCCCTATCTCTATTCTTACAATTCTGCTTCATCAACATAGATGTGTCTGAAACCTCAGTCTGTGGTAAAGGGGTTTAGCGGAGGAGGGAGGAAGCAAGATGGAGAATTAGAGAAGTTAACCACTCTCCCCTCCAAAGGTGGGAGCCTAACAGAAGCTAAAGAAGGGGAGTTGCTTTAATTTTTAATTAAATTCAGAGTTTCAACTATCAATGTGAAATGGACATTAGGCTATTACGTAAAGTCTGTCCTGGTGACTAGATGCAATCCAAGAGCAAGCAAAGATTTCAAGAAAGAGCGGGGATGAAGACATAAAGCTGTTTTATGACTGCACTAGGCTTCCTGAATGCTGCCTTGCATGTTCAGTGTAACAGCCACACGTGCAAAGCAGAGCACAGCACCTGGCACAGTCAGTGCTTGATACAGCAGCTGTTAAGACTGTTATGAACAATCTTGGAATTCAAAAGGAAGCAAACAGGAGCTGAATCTGAGGACAGCTTTGCCATCAAGTTGTTTGTGATGGCCTGAGTAGAGGACTTGGGAGTTACTGAGTTCTTCATTATGGAGATGCTGACAGGGCTACCTTGGCAGGGATGGGGAGGGAATATGACTTTAGCCCTGGCCTCTTTCCAGAGTTTCAATTCCATATTTCTTGGAAGTAACTCCCCATCTGTCCACTGATATTTCTATGTGGACAACTCACCATCACTTATAATTCAGCCAATCTAAAATGGAGCTGATTTTTTTTTCTCCAGCCACCTCTCCTTCCACACATCCCCTGAATTCCCTGTTTTTGTACATATATACTTCTCTCAGACTGATTTTCCACATCCCTTTCATTTATTTCTTAAACCTAGATGGGCATTAACTATTAATTCTTCCCTTAAGATCGCTCCCTCTTTGGCCTCACCCTCTCCATTTCTATGACCACCATCACACAGATCTTTATCATTTCATAAGATAACCTAAAAAAATCTCTCTGCCCCACCCCTTACATTTTTCCTTTGGAATCCTTAGCATGCCCAGGTCCGTCTAATCTTCAAATACTGTTCTGGTGAGGACATAAAAGCCTTTGCTAAACACACTTGCTTCCCAAGAAATAACACAAAAATTTCTCAGCCATAGGTCCTGCATAATCTGGTTTTTCCAACCTGCATTTTCCAATCTTATCTAAATCTATTCAACTCTCCCCAGATTCAGAGGCCCACTTTCAGCCTGGTTAGTGCTGGACAATAAAGACAGAGGTGAAAGGCATACCTGACTCCAAGTTCTAGTGGTAAGAGAGGGGTAAATCATTAACCAGAGAACACAGTCAGTGATAAGATAAAAGATACTGTTCAACCTCATGTCCCATTCCATCAGAAATTATTTATCCACTGTTTCCTGAATTTAGGCTTTCCTACCTCCAGGTTTTTCCTTTGGGCTTTTCTCCTTCTTCCTCATCTAAATACTTTCCATTATTAAAGGCCCAGCTCCTAGCATCCCTCCTTTAAGAATTCCGATGCCCAGGCAAGGATCTCATCTTCTCTCCCTCTGGAGTTGAATGATCCCACTGAGTAAGTTTTACTCTGTCTGCGTGTCTCCCAGCTTAGATGTTTCATCCTCCCCGGGTTCTCTCTCATACAGCCCCCACCCACACCCCAAAGCTGGGTTAGATGCACCTCCTATGTGTTCCCACAGCACCTGATAATCTCCCTAGAGTTGCCCACATTATGCTGCTTGCAATTTACCTCTCTCCTACTAGACTGAGCATCTTGAAGGCAAAAATTTTGTGGATTTTACTTACACCCAGTTGAACACCCAGCTCCAAGACTGGGTTGGCACGTCTTAGTAGCACAATAACAAGTGGAAGGAAGGGAGGAAATAGTAAGCCAGTCACCTTGCATTCCCTTGTCTTTGCCACTCATGGTAACTGTTCTCTTCACCCTTGCTTTCCTAACCACTGTTTCCAGGCAAGCTTAGTCATAGATCCTCCCTGCTCCCCCACTGGGTTTGTGTATTCCTCTCTCTAGACAACAGCACATCTTCTTTCTGCCCTACTTGACCGGAATTTTTGAGGGCAAGGATTCTCTGAATGCCCAGAAAATATTGGGAGGAGGGAGGGTGAATAAAGTTTAATTTATACATTTAGATTACCAACTCTAGTGATAATTGCGTCTGGGTAACTTTCAAATAAAACCCCTTAACCTCGGCCAGTTTCTTCATCCCTAAAGAAGAAATAATGGGGCGGTGTTCACAGCATTGCTGAACAGACCTGAGGGGTAGGGGCTGGGTGACTACACAAGTTACTTAGATGTTTCCTCCTCTGTAACACAGTACTGCTGTCCTGTAAAGTTCGTGGAAAAGGGCCTAGTGCTCAGAGCTCAGTGTCAGCAATTCTCAGTAGTGGTGTCTCTCTAAAGCTTTTAAACCATAACGGAAGGTCCTGTGCCCCTTGAGAGACAACAGCACAGGAGGGTGGGTGGTACTTGCTTGTGAACAGGGGAGTGCACAGGAGTGACAGATTAGAGGAGCCCCCAACCCCTGGGACTCTCGATCCCTCCTCTCGGCCTCCCTTTCCTTTCCAGGGCTTTCCGGAGCTCGGAGCCCCTTCCTGCCTCTAGGGGCAAGGGAAGTGAGTTTCGCTGAGGTCGGAGGCTCGGACCGCACCCAGTCCGCCCGTACAGCTGCGCGACCTTGGCCGGTTTCCTTGTCAGAGTCTTGGTCTGGGACCCCACCTGGAAAATAGCTCCTCTAAGGCTCTTCCACCTCTCAGGTGCTGACACTCCTTCCCAATCCGAGCACGTCTCCCCAACCCGCCGCACAGAACTCGACGCGCGGTAGGACCTAACCCCAGATCGCGTTTCCACCGAGCGGGAAGCGACCCTCCTCCTTCCTCCACGACAGTCCGGAAGTGCCCGCGATGCCGCGATATCTGAGACTGAGATGGGGCCGGAAGCCGAGCCGCTCTCGCGAGGCCAGGGGAAGTGCAGCCAAGAATCCCTGTGCAGTGTGGAGGTCGTAGGAGTCACTTACTCGCCGCCAGGTCCTTCGCTTGCTGGTCCGCGCCCCGCCCGCCGCAGCCATGCTCTCAGCCCTTGCCCGGCCTTCCGGCGCCGCTCTCCGCCGCAGCTTCAGCACCTCGGCCCAGGTAGGCCCTACGAGGGGCTGGGTGCAGGCTGAGGCCCCCAGCCTGGGCCGCGTGCGTTTCTGACTTGCGAGCGGCCCTAACCTGGGGGCCGGTCTGAACAGCAGGGCCGCCCGGTACTGGTTGGCGGCTATGACTCCCTGGACCGGCCCTGATACTGAGCGGGAGGGGCGGGAGTGAAAGCCTGGAAAGACAGACGGGGAGGTAGCCCAGCTCCAGAACTGGTGCGGTTCTCCGAGCCCCCTAGCTTTTCTCCCCGGGTCTACCAGAGGGGGCCTGCTCTTGGCCTCCAGTCCTTCAAGGTTGAGAAGCCAGGGCTCTAGGGCCGAAAGTAATTTATGTTTTTATGCAAGTTCCCATAGTACTTTGACTACTTTCGTTCTTCTTGCAGCATCCGTACAAATAATGTGTAATTATTAACTCCATAGTGCAGGCAGGCGGGCAGGCGGGCAGGCGTAGTACCGAGGGTAGAGAACTGGTTCAAGGTTACACAGTTATTTGGTCAGAGACTTAGAATTCAGCTCTCCTGACCGCTGTCTATGGCTTTTGGATCACTAAGCTTTCTCTTTAAGAATCTGACGACTGCTGCTGCTTAAGGATCTTGTTAAAAGATACTTCATGCTGTGGGTGGGCTGGGCCTGCCCCCCAGGTGTTGTAACGGTGCATTACTGGGCCTGGGACTACTGAAGCCTAAACTGTTTTTAGCTGTTTCTTCTAGGACAGTGGTTCTCAAACTCTGGTGTGTCTTGAGAATCACCTAAAAGCTAATAAAGGACAGTGGCCCAGGCTCATTGAAGTAGAGTAGAGCTTGGGCCTCTGTATTTTTACAAAGTGCCCCAGGTGATTCTAATACAACCAAAATTAGAGAACATGCTTACAGTGCCACACACAAAAGGGAGGTGATTATTAAAGAAGATTCCAAATTTCTTATTTAGCTTCAGTCCTTCAGATCACTTTCCTGTGCATTTAATTCACTCAAAAAATTAATATACAAATAACTAAATTGAGTATCCATGCTTGCCAAGAACTGGGCTGGGTGTTGCAGGGGATACCAAGATGAGTGAAAGTAGCACTTGAGATCACCCAAAAATGAGTAAATTAGGGCATGTAGATGATGAAGAGTGATGCTGAGTGGGGGAAGGGAACTGATTGAAGGTAAGACGGTGGAATTTGCTGACATGATTTGATGATGGTTATTGAGATATAAGAGGAGCATGGAGGACACCAAGGCTTTGGGCTTTGGAGTTTGCTGAGATAGGAAGAGACTGCTAGAAAAGAGCAGGTTTGGGCAGGCGGAGAATATCAGGAGCTCAGTTTTAGATATGTTGAGCTTAAAATGCCTATTGCACATAACAGGTAGAAATGTTGAGGAGGAAGTAGGTCAGAGCTTGAACCAAATGGTACATTGGTTTAGAGACTGGATCCTGTATCCTTAACAATAAAAATGTGTTACGCATGCAACCTCTATTTCTACAGATATATACTAATATATTAATATATATGTTATAACAAAAAGTAGAAATTTAGTATTTATTTATTTTAACACCTACAGCATCCTGTCTTCCTAGGTGGTCTCCCATCCAAGTACTAACCAGGCCCAACCCTGCTTAGCTTCCGAGATCAGACGAGATCAGGCGTGTTCGGGGTGGCATAGCCGTTGCAAAAAGTAGAAGTTTAAAAACAAACTGTAATAGACTTAACAAGCAAACGTATAAATGAAGAAAGTGTTATTCTATCCATTTTCAAAACAATTGCTAAGCAGTGTACTGTTGACAACCATTCCTCAACCTGGAAAAGGTCTGTGAGTTTGAAGACAGCTTTTATACAAAGAGATCATGAGCTTACCTCTGCCACACTAAAGATTCTCACCTCATTGTAAGGCTTCCACCACTTAAGGATTGTGTTTATAAATATTAACTAAGTTGATGAAATTTTGTAATGCGCAAACAATAATATTACCTTAGCACACTGAAAGCAACGGAATGAGTAACATCATCCTCTCTTTCCTCCCACTATTTTGTGTTCATCTTGTGTATCATATGAGACTGATTGACGTAAGGACCCCAGTGAGGGCATTAGGTCAGTCTATTAGTGGAATTTAATCTTAGATAATACTAAAACATTGATATTTTTATCCTGCACCCCAGTAGAATTGTCTTGTTCTCCCCATGTGAGAACCTTGGTCAGTCTTGGAAGCCAGGCTGAGTAATCTGGTCATGAGGAACTTCAGAAGCTTTTAGAGCAAGGAAATGATTAAAACTTTGAATCTTAAGAAGAATAGTTTGGAGGTGATGCTGAAAACCTAAGTTAGATAATGGGAAGATGTTTGAGATGCCATGTCCTTCATGTCCTAACTGAGTGTCGCTATTAAGAAAAGAAGATGATTCCAAAGGTTTGAATTTGGGAGAACAAAGGTACCATTTGGGAAAAGGGATGGGAGAGATAAGATAAATTTATTTAGACAATTGGGTTTGTGGGACCAGTGGAATGCCTAACAACTGGGAATATGGAGTTGGAATTTGGGAATCCCTAGGATTAGGGACAAGATGTGGGAATGATAATTGAAGATCTGGAAGTGGGTAAGATTGCCCTACCTCAGGTTCTGGTTTGTTCTGGCTAGTTTTCTGTGATGTCAGGTGTTGCCTTTAAAGCACCAACTTAAAATTTCTTTTTTTCAAATTTTAGTCATATATGTTTTTAGAGTTTTCATTTCTTAAGCAGATTGCACTCTTTGGGGTTGTTTTGGTTTGGGGTTTGTCGGTTTGTTTTTTGTTTTTGATAACAAGCCCATTATTACTAGCATCAGTTGCTATAGAATACAATGTACAGCGATTGTGTAAGGACTCAATAAATGGCTGCACACAGTGCTTTGAGTTCTTGTGTCCGCTATTTTTCATTTTGTCACCTAACTTCTCCTGGCACCTGCCTGCCTACCTGCAGAAAATAGGCTCCCCTTCTCATGTGAGTTTAGATTAAAAACGACATCACTGCGATTGGCTGGAATTTTGGTTAGGCCTTGAGTGAGACCTACAGGGGAAGAATGCCTTTTGTGTAATGGGAGTGGACTCTAGGGCGGGACTTGGAATAGTTCTCTTTTCTCTAAGACTTTTATCTTAAAAACTCATTCAGGATTCAAATCACCTATTTTTGGCTTGTATCTCAGCTTTATCACTTGCTCTCTTTGTGAGCCAGAGGTGTATTACAATCTCAATGCTTTAGTTCCTCATCTATAAAATAGGTATGTTGATGTTAATAGAGTTGTAAGAATTAAATGAAGAAAGACTAAGCTCAGTGCTTGCCACAAAGCAGACCCTGATAAATGGCCAGCTGTTACAATTTTGTTTCCAGCAGTGCCAGTAAATTAGGTTGTTGGGTGACTTGAGTTTCAAGTAAGGTATTGCTGTATAATAAATTCTGCCCTTCATAGAAAGGGTCACCAAGAAGCAGTCATCGAACTGGTTAAAAATGTCTGGGGTGGGGGTGGCCTTAAGTGTCAGTTCATCATCCTTAACAGACTCCTCTTCCACCCCTTAAATGCTGGTGTTCATAAAGTTCTGTCCCTAGTGCTCTTCTCACTCTGTTCCCTTTTGTATCTTGACCCTGGCTTCCATTAACCCCAGTATAGACACTATGACCTCCAGATGAAGCCCTTTGTCCAGGGACCTGCTAGGCACGTGTGTATCTGGATGTTTCAAATGGCTCAAACTCAACATGCAGAACAATTCATTATTCTTATTCCCAAACCCCTTACCCTCCTCAGTTCCCTCTGTTGCTTAAAGGTAATGCTGTCTGCTCAAGCCAGAGAGTTGTCATCCTAGATTCCTCCCTCTGCCCACCATTTGGATGAATGAAGAAGGGGAGAGGGTGACTTAAATCTATTGCTACTATTCCTCAAATCGTTCATAACCTACCCATCCTGGCTGCTGCCTTTATCCCACCCTTCAATCATGTTTAGACTGTTACAGTAGTCTTCCTACCTCCATTCTTACATATTTCCAATCCATCTTCCACTCTGCCTTTTATTTAAAACACATCTGATTATATACTTTTCAACTTTTGAGGCCCTTCAATGTTTCCCCATTGCCTAAAGGACCAGATATGCTGTGCTTAGCTCTACCTTCATTCTTCCACATGTATTCAACAGTGCTTGAGCCATAAAGAACTGTTGTGACTGCTTCCCCTTAATGGGCCATCCTCCATGTCTCCTTCCGCCAGCATCTGTCTGCCTCTGTGGCACTTACACAAATAATGTGCTGTTCAATCGATTTGCATATCTTTGAGTTTGCAGGTCTTATTGATGTTGGCAAGTCAGTCTGGCATGTGGCAGGTAGGAGGTTGGTGCCTGTTGAATTATAGTGAGCATTGAATATCATCCACTTTGGGAAACAGTCTGGCCGTTTCTCAAAAGGTTAAACATGGAGTTGCCACGACTCATCAGTTCCACTCCTCAGTATATACCCAAGAGAATTAAAAACATGTCTACACAAAAACTTGTACATGCGTATTCCTAGCAGCACTATTCATAATAGCCAAAGGTAGAAACAACCTAATTGTCCATCAACTGGTGAATGACTAAACAAAATGTGGTACATCCATACAATGAATATTATTCAGCTATAAAAATAAATAGGGTACTGGTACCTGCTACAACATGCATGAACCTCAAAAACATACTAAAAGCCAGCACAAAAGGCCACATGTTGTATGAAACCATTCATGTGTAGAATATCTAGAATAGGCAAAGGCGAATCTAGAGGCAGATTAGTGATTGCCAGGGGTTGTGGGGAAATGGTAAGTAAACTAATGGGTATGAGATTTCTTTATAGGGTGATGGTTGTACAGTTCTGTACTACTAAAAACCATCGAATTGTACATTTTAAATGAGTGAATTGTATGGTTTGAGAAATAACATTTCAGTGAAGCTGTTTTTTTAAAAAATGATTAAGATTAGATGACAACCAATTGTTGAATCTGCTAAGCTCTGAAGTGGTTGTTGAAAGTTAGGTTTTTTGACTTTAGTTCCAGTAAGTTGACCAATAAAGTGATATAAATGCTTCTAGTTGTGGCCTTTCAGATGTTAATGAGGCAGTCTAGTCTGTTTGGACCTTCCACCAAACCATATCACTTTTTAAACTATTCCCAGCTGTCATGCCCAGAGCCAACTGCTGCTTGTTCTGCTTCACGTGGTATGGAGCAGTAGTGATTCGCAAACTTTGCTCAGTGTCAGAATCACCTGGGGAACTTGTCCAAAGTCCAAAGCCAGATCCTACTTCAAAGAGCCTGGCCCTCTGTAGCCTTTTTTTTTTTTTTTTTAAAGCTCATCAGGCAATTCTGATACATACCAAAGTTTGAGAACTGGTGGGTATAGGGGTCTCAGGCTATAGATCTGATTTACCTGGGAGAGAAGGAGCCTTTTCAACATACACATCCCTCCTAATCCTGCCTCAGGCTCCAGCCTATATTTTGCTGCCTGGATGGACTCTTCCCTGATCCCTCAACCTCAGATAGTTGACTGCCCCGCCGTCCCGCCCCCCGCCGCGTCACACACCACCACCCTCTACACATAGTGCTTAGCTCTTTTCTCTCAGCTCCTTGTACATCTCATTACTTGTCCCCTCCAGAGCTGGCAGGAGTCTTTAGTCCTGCAGTCCCAAGTGTGATGACTAGCTCATTGGTAGGTGCTCAGTAAATGTTTATAGTTTTTAAAACTTCAAATTGAAGGTAAAGCTGGTGTTGCAAACCCAGCTGCCTGATAAATAAAGCTTATTCATTTTTCAGAGGGTGTTTGAAGTTTGACCCTATCAGAACCTCTATAGACATGAATTCTCCCCCATTTTCCTGAGGCATACCTCTAAACTTCAGAAGGAAACTGGACCTTTGCACTGGTAGAAATACAATAGTATCTTCCTTTGGCATCTGTGCAGTAAATGAGGCCAGTACAGTACTTTGCAGGAGGTATCCTTTTAATTTGAATCCTTATGAGTCCTTTCTCTGTGCCTCTTTTTTATTTTTTATTTTCCTGTGCCTCTTTTTAGAACAATGCTAAGGTAGCCGTGCTCGGGGCTTCTGGAGGAATTGGGCAGCCCCTTTCACTTCTCCTGAAGAACAGTCCTTTGGTGAGCCGCCTGACCCTCTACGATATTGCTCATACGCCTGGAGTGGCGGCGGATCTCAGCCACATCGAGACCAGAGCAAATGTGAAAGGTACTGCACATGCTGGCCCCGGAGACCTTTACATCTCTTTTTCTCAGTAGACCAGGATCCAAGTTTAGAGTAAGATTCTTAGATGAAACTAGATGTTCAGAGACTTGGGGTTTCCATGTTCAGTTTAGAATTAAATTTTACAAATGATTACCTTTGTGGACTCGAGTCTATAAAAGTTTAAATGGTAGTGTCTTTGAGGAAAACAAAGGTAATTTAATCTTCCTATTCTATCCTTTTTGTAAAGTAATTGAGGATGGGGAAGAAGGAAACTCCTAGGGGATGTAGGACAGTAAGAAACGCTGTTCCCAGTCACGAGTCACCTTCCTTTGCTATAGACTAGCCTACTCAAGGTTATCTTTGCTAGCTCCTCCAAAGTATGGCCACCTTAGGAAATCTGCCTTCCTATTAGGGAGATGTAGGTATGTAATCCAAGAAATAATTTAAAATAACATATAATTATACATCCTGCTTATTTTACCTTCACGTCTTAGCAATATCTCTCTATGTCACCAAGTTCTTGGTGAAATTATTTTTTAAGTTATACTATAATTTATCACTTATTATTCCCATACTGTTGATCATTGGGCCCTTTCCTATAAATGTGAATATATAAACTGTGATAAATATCCTCATCTTTATATCTTATTTCTTAGAGTCCTAAAAGTAAAATTAGTGAGTATGAATATTTTGAAGCTTTTACTCTAAAGTACCAAAATGCTGTCCAGAAAGATGTAAACAACTCAGGAGGCTGACTTTCAAGTCATATGTTGCTATGTGCCTTCCATAGTCCCTCCGAATTTGCTCATTTTCTTTTGGGTTGTATATTTAAGTTTCTGAAAGCTCCTGCAAATAGGGAAAAAGTCAAAATCAAAGCAGATTTTGGTCATTAGAGCAAATTTCCCTGAAGTCTTTAAAAATAGACCTTTTTCCCTTAGGATGATAGGAGCTAACAAAATAGGTACTAATACTTAGAGTCCTTGTTTATCGGCACAGGGGTTTTCTTTTGAGGCCTTCACTGTGCCTTCTGATCTGACTCTGAGATGGAGCTTTTGTTAAGATGACTGTGATGTGGAATAAACAGCTCTTCTAACTGGGAGCTGAGAAGGACTTAAAGGTGCTAACAAATCCAGTGGGATAAAGACAAGCAGCCTACTTGGTTTGGCTTTGTGGAAACCTGGAGGGTAATCCATTCTGAATCCAGGGCCTGGGCAAATGGAGGCTGGAGAAAAACAGTAAAAAGGGAGCCTTCCTACCAGTCAGAACTGTTAGGGTGGTTGTCCTCAAGGAAATGAATCACGTCACAGGTGGGCCTTTTCAGCCTTTCTTGAGGCCTCTGGTTGGCATTGGATGCAGGTGGAGGCTGTCCTGCCTAGCCCCTGTCCCCACAGATGTGCTAGCCCCACCAGATTGGAAATAGCAAGAAAACACATGCGTGTTTTTCCTAGGCTACCTCGGACCTGAGCAGCTGCCCGAATGCCTGAAAGGTTGTGATTTGGTGGTTATTCCAGCCGGAGTCCCAAGAAAACCAGGTGTGTGTTTGAAAGCCTCGCTTAGCATCTCCCTGCAAGTTAGATGAAGAAGTGATTTTCCATGAAAAACGGATCTAGTCAGATCTTTCTGCTGCAGAAAAAAATTCCAAAAGTTCCTTATTGTGTGTGGGATAAAGATCAGGGCCTCTACATGTCTGCTGTGCACTCCACCCCCACCCCATGTCTTTTCTTCCACCTGTCTTCGCCTTGGGAATTCTTCCTGATCCTTGATGATCCTCCTCAGATATCACCCTCCCCGATTCCCCTCCCCGTGTTCCACCCCCACAGACCTCTATTTTGGCACTTATCACACTGGACTGTTTTCTCTACGAGATAGATTAACTTGAAACAGGGACCCTATCTCATGTTTGACTTTCTGTGACCACTAACACATGATATTTGGCACGTATTTGGAAATTTATCCTGTGCTTTGTGAACATCTCTAATTGGATCATTCTCAGGCATGACACGGGATGACCTGTTCAACACCAATGCCACAATTGTGGCCACCTTGACTGCTGCGTGTGCTCAACATTGCCCTGACGCCATGATCTGTGTCATTGCAAATCCGGTGAGTGCTGCTGGCAGGTAAAGCTGCTGGTACTGTGATAAAGCTCACATTAGCAGAAGGGTGCTAATGTGCTTATAGGAAGAATGTTCAGACTAACATACTGAAATAGTTGGCTGAACTCATAAGAGGTCCTTAAATTTATTTCCTAAGGATTCTTTCCGGTATGGACTAAGTGAGTTTTAACCTGGTTTACCCATCAGCTAACTTTGCTCCTTTGGGCAAGTCACTTCCCCTCTCTGAATCTTGGTTTCTCTACCTGGAAAATAAGTCCATTCTTAAGGCTCATTTCAGCCATGATTGTGGTAGCCTGTGAACTCTTTTTACTATATTTTATGCAGAGTTTGCAATTCCTAATTCCTCATCATTCCCTTTCTCCTCAAACTTATACACATATCTCATACACAGCCACCCCAGGCCCTGCTCGCTGGTGTTTGCAGGGAGCTTATTCTTCAGTTCAGAAACTCTTGAGTGCTGTGTCCTCTCTGAGAAGACAGTGATGGTTCCCACGCCTGCCCTAGCAGGCCTTTGGGTTGCATTTACTAACAGCTTTCTTCATTCCTCCCTCCTGGTTGATTCTGGATTCTGGTCACTGAGTATGAAAAGGATCTGAGTGATAGCGCAATGACAGTGATGTTGACTGAGGAAAATGACTGTTGATAAATGCCGAGATTGTGCTGGTGGCCTCGGAGAAGAGGATCCTGCCTTTGCAGCCTGTTCATCCTTCCTCAGGGCTAGTTGGTCACAAGTAGAAAGCAGTTGCTGCTTTTGTCAGGGAGGTGACTAACTAGTGCCTAATATGTATCTGTTATGTTGTTTCTCTGAACCAGGTAAAGTGTTAAGCACTTGCCATATATTCAGTTATTTAATCTTCACAACCTCATGAGGTCGTTGTCTCCCCCATGTACAGACAAAGAAACCAAGTCCTAGGGAGTTTGAGTAGCTCACCTGGAGTTACCATGTGGAGTGACAGAGCTGGGACTTGACCTGATGTCATCTGAGCTTTTAGCCCTGTGCTGTGTTGTGTTTAGGACTGGCTATTTAGGTGTAAGTCCCAGCTGGAGCTAAAGGTGCCCTGTGGAGCCATCATCACGTTTTTAAAATGATAGTTGAAGGGTCATGTGCATATTTGAACTACGGCCACCAAAGGGAAGAGTGTCTGCTGCAGTGCGGAGTTTCTTTGTATGGAGGGAGAAAGAAGCACTCCTGTGGAGTAGGAAGTCCACCCACTGTGACCTGTTCCATCATGAAGGGTCACTTGCTTATCAACAGAGTTGTCAGGGCATTTTAATTTGGCACCTTAGGACTTGTCAGCAGTCTGGCAAGAAGATTTTCCTTTTGATTCATGGCTGTGCTCTCAGAATGCAGGGTAAGTTATACCTGTCTCTTGGATTTACTAGGTCAACTCCACCATCCCAATCACGTCAGAAGTTTTCAAGAAACATGGAGTATACAACCCCAGTAAAATCTTTGGAGTGACGACCCTGGATGTTGTCAGAGCCAACACTTTTGTTGCAGAACTGAAGGTAAGAGCTGCATCACGTGTCTTTCGGTCTTTTGGCCAACCTTGGCTCATGTATGGGCATAGAAGACACGGGGGCATTTACAGGTCACTTGTAACTTGGGGGTTTTAAGTATTTCGAGTAGCTTGCCCTCTTGGTGTGAAGTAGCTCCCAGTTTTCTTGAGGAATCCAGCAGGCCCCTGCAGATTTAAACCCTCCAGCTTCAGTCTTGGCTCAGCTCACTCACTCTTCTCTCTGGTGCATCAAGGGTTCAGGCTTTCCCTAGGTTTTCTCACTGGCTGGACTGAGTTATGCTCTGCAAGTTCATTGCCTCTAAAAACTAGTACTGACAGGATTTGTCTGCTAATCATTGGACAGAGGATGTTAAAACAGCAAACACGAATTTGGGGAAATTCCCGAAATCCTAAGATACCAAAATTGTCCCTGGCCCGTAGTTCTGACTTCCCTTCTTGGGTTATCTGTGGTAGCTTACCCGGAAGAGTTCTGATCTTGCCAGTTGCCTACTTCTTGGGCTGCTCGACTGAGCCGCCAGGCTCATCCTGAGGTGGGTTCGGCAGCAGCCCCAGGTCTGGAGTCCCTTTCACAACTCACTGTCTAATCTTTTTGGTTGTGGATCCAACAGAACCACTTACTTTGGTATCCTTCTTGAACTTTAGACCATCTTTCTTCTGACTTTTCAGATGAGGAGTGCCTCTAAAGTAGAAATATTGTCATGCACACAGCTTAATGAGAAGTGCACACACAGGATCATTGACCTTTATTTTACTCCCCTATGCACCAGACAGGTCTTCTTCTGAAGTGTTGATGATACCCCACTTTAATCCATACTGCAACATGTTCTTCAGTCTCAGTTCTAAGTGTGGAGGTCACCGAGATTCCTAAGACATGGCCCCAGGCCTTGAGAGCTCTGCGGAGTGGAGTGAAGAGATACTTTAATTCAAGAGACAATTTAATTGACTAACCAGTTCAATGTGTATAGCGTGTGATTGTCTTTGAGTCAGGAAAGGCTTTATGGAGATCACATTGAAACTGAGGGGCAAGGGGTGGTTCCAGCTTCCTGAGTCTCATACCCCAGTTTCCTGGGACCGGTAGTGCTCATTCTCTTAGGGCTCCCATGGTTCTACCAACTCTCAAAGCACTCCATTTCCCCTTGGCCCCTATTTGTATGCAGTACTGAAACTACACTGGCTATTGAATTAGATAAAATTAAATAAAATTAGAAATTCATGTCCTCCATTGCTCTAGCCAAATTTCAGATGCTCGATAGCCATATACGGCTGCTGTGTTCTTCCATAAAGTGCTATTAGATAGTGCTGTCTTAGCCTAGAAGCTTTATTGTGTGAGGTGGAGGAAGGGGGATCTCTTGACCCTTCCAGGAAGCTAGTGCTTGTCAAGCTTCAGCCCTTTACCTCAGGCTGTCTGATATTCTGAAAAATTCCTGAAGAATCAGAATTGACCCTTAAGCTCCCAGTGTCTGGTTCCTCCCTCTTGGCTGTCTGGACCCTTTTTATGCCACCTTCTGTTTCTACTTGGCTCGGAGAAATTTTCTCCATTTACATTTCATACTCTGCTGTTATATGCATTCTTTATACTCAGGCCATTGCTCTTTCTCCTCTTTTTGCCTAGAATATGCTTCCCTTGGTGAGGTCCTCTTGTTCCTTCTCAGATGAAGTTAGGCCTTCCCCAGGCTGCAATGCTCCCCTGGTTTCAGTAGCCATCCTTTGCGGCCATCTTAGCACTTTGCATTGGAATGTCCCTTTGTGTCTGTCTCATGTTGGACAATAAGGTCCTCAAAAGCAGGAGTTCTCTTTATTCCTGTGTCCCTGGTGACTAGCACAGTGCTTCAACTTGTGAGCTCCTGCTCCATTCAGTTGGTCCTACTGTGTCTGCCCGCCTTGAAGCTGGGCCTCCCTTCCTGGGCAGGGTTGATTTCCTAACTTAGGGCTGCTCTCTTCAGTGGCTGTGGCATTTGGGAAAGGCAGCATCATTGGGGGATGTTCACCTCTGTCCCATAACTCCCACCAGATTCTTCTTTTGACCGTTATAAGAAATACCTGGTTCACAGATCCTTGAGGGCATTGTACCTTGGTTTAACGAATGAACCAGCCTCTCTCAGCAAGCCTGCTAAGGAGCCAGGGTGTTCTGAGACTTCCCAGTTTTGTTCTTTCTGTCCCAATCACTGTCTGAGTTGACAGACTTTTCACCCTTGGGTGTCCTGGAATTGTTTTGAATTTTACTCTGAAATGAGGGAAAGGGTATTTGACTTGTTCTCTGTAACACAGTGTGGGCACCTGAGTCTGGGCTTGTGCCTGGGAATAACATTAGCTGTGGGAAAGAAGACTGTCATTCTTTGATTCTAAGATATCAGACTGATGGGGACCAGTTTGGTGGGGGGGTGCTACAAGGAGGCAGTTTTCATCAACTCATCGTACACGAAAAACTTCATAGCGATCTCATAAAATGACAAGTTACTCTTCACTATACATGTTCAAACAGATATTAGACCGTGGGTGGGGCCATGGTAGATCTAAGCACGACTAGAGTCAGTCTCTCTTCAGATTTATTTTGTTCTGAGTTCTTTGGATTTTTCTGGTATTAGTGCTTTGGTTGGATATGACCTGTTTTATACTCAGAGAGCTTGTTAAAAATTAATCACCCTTTGGTGACTAGGGTTTGGATCCAGCTCGAGTCAATGTCCCTGTCATTGGCGGCCATGCTGGGAAGACCATCATCCCCCTGATCTCTCAGGTATGTACGTGACCTTGCCAGGAAGCCTTAAGCTCATGAGCACCTTAAAGAGGCTCTGCTTTGAGGCACTCACGGCAGACTGTCCTCGGTCTACCCATCTGTTGCATTTTGAAAGGATTCTTGCTATAGGTGCAGCCCCACCCCAGTTGTCTGGGGATTTCTTGACTGGTGCTGTAGAAAGCTGTGGTCAGGCTTCCGCGTCTGAGGGGTTCACAGCTGTGTGGAGTGAGTATGGTCAGAAGGTGCTCAACGCAGCCAGCTTCAACACACAGTGAAAACTGCTGGTAGAAATATTAATGACTTCCTGAATTGGTCAGAGCAGGCAAAGCTGCTTTGTTTGAAAATAAGAAAGAGCAACAAAATAAACACTAAGAATGAGATATCAAATCCACCTCATAACCTCTGAGTATAACGAGGACACAAAATATTCATGGTCTTCTTACCAAAAAAGTATAAACTACAAGAAATCACTTTACAAATCCAAATTGATGAGCATTCTACAAAATGAGTGACAGTACTTTTAACAAGTGTCACAAAAGACAAAAGAAGACTGGAACTATTAGAGAATAGACTAAAGCAAGATAACTGTACCAGTGGGGTTAGGAATAGGAACCAGGAATGGAAAAGGAACAGTAGTGGGAAAATTGGTGAAATTTGAATAAGGCCTGTAGTTTAGTTAATAATAAATTAATATGTATGTCCTACTCTTCATAATTGCCCTGTGGTTATGTAAGATGTTAACATGAGGGTAACCCAGGTGAGGGAAATCTTTGTACTGTTTTTATAACTTTTCTCTAAGTCTAAAATTAGCCAAAATATTAAAACTTTTTTAAAAAATGAGTGGGAAACTCATTCCAGTTCCCAACAAAGTTGACTTGAAAGAAAGACTCTTGGTTTCCCATGTGGTGATGCGGGGGGACCTGCCGTGAGGAGCGTGAGGAGAATGCGGGATCTGGGAGTGGTGACTGGAGGCAGAACCTGCTTATACGATCCCTGTGGCCTTGGCTTGCAGTGCACTCCCAAGGTGGACTTTCCCCAGGACCAGCTGACAGCGCTTACTGGGCGGATCCAGGAGGCTGGCACGGAGGTGGTCAAGGCTAAAGCTGGAGCAGGTAGGTTCTCAGAGGCAGCCCCAGGTCAGGTGCTGATGCCAGAGTTGAAGACTGCAAGGGCCTGGGCAAAGAGCAAACCTTTTTTAAGTTTCCTGTATGTTCGCTTGATAGCCCAGTATCAGGGCAGCTCAGCTTGCTCTGTGGGGTGGAACAGTGTTTGAGGTTGGCAGAGCTAATTCATGCCATTCATTAGTTTTTGAATTGAGGGATGCTGACCTAAATTCTCATGACTAGAGCTAGAGATTTTACAGATGCTTTATTTAGCTGGCGGGACAGGCTCACCTGGATTTTATAGTTCTAGCTTGGCTAACCTTCCTGTGTCCTCCTAGGCTCTGCCACCCTGTCCATGGCATATGCCGGAGCCCGGTTTGTCTTTTCCCTTGTGGATGCAATCAACGGAAAGGAAGGAGTGGTTGAATGTTCTTTTGTTAAATCCCAAGAAACGGACTGTCCCTATTTCTCCACACCATTGCTGCTTGGAGTATGTATCCTGGAGGTTGGGTCTCTTGACTGTGGAAGGAAAGTTTTCTCTAGTTAAGACTCAGGAGCTCTGTCCTGTCCATTTGCTCCATAATTCAGAGTTCCGTTGTGCAATAACTACATCTCACTGCCTGGCATGTGTTTGGGTTTTTAAGGGTGGAATCTCAAACTGGGGTTGGAACCTCCTGGCACAGGAATTTCATTCCCCATGGGTCTGACAGTTAGTCATCATTGGCTGCGTGGGTGTGTTTCCTGAGACCCTTGTTCTACCTCAAGGTAGTACATGGGCAGCTCTGAAAATAGAGGCTTCCCCTCATCAGCCTGCAGGCTGTCCCCCTATAGCTTATGCTTGTTAATTCCTCTTCTGACCTCAGGGCCTGCCAAGCCTAATTCCTTCTCCAAAGAGGTCTAGAGATGGTGCACAGCTACACACTTTCCAGTTTGGGCATTCCTGGTCCCTTGCTCCTCACGTCACTGATTTTCCTTGGAATGTGGTACAGATTGTCTCCTTAAAACTGTGGCATCTAGGATGGAGCCCATCTGGTTCCCTTGCTGGCTTTAGCCAGGCCGTTTTTTGGTCTGGTTGACTCCTAATGAGTCTTCAGTGAGCCGAAACCCCTGGTCTCACTCTCACAAACCATCAAGCCAAGGCTTCTATTTCTTAGGCTGGGCAACCGCTGAAATCAGGCTGATGTGTGGTGGCCTTCATCTCATGCCCAGTAAAAAACAGTTTTGTGACTTGCTGGGCCACCCACAGGCCCTTCCCACAGACATCCCAATGTGCGAAGAGCAGTGTGACGTGGCCCCAGGCCTCGGGGGCTCCATTTGGTGGAGAGACTGACACTAACCAGATTAATTCAATAACCAGTTCAGCGCAGGGATGTGCAGAGTGTGGCAGGGCCCGTAGGAAAGGAGCCCTCAAGGCTAACCGAGTCAGGAGGGCTTTCCGAGGGGCTGGAAGCTGAGGCTGCTGGTGCAGCACAAATAGGGCTCAGCAGTGGGAGGTGAGGCAGTGACAGGCACTGTTGTTTTCCTAGTTTCAGACATTTACCTACTTAATTACATTGGACTCAAGTGGATATTAAATTTCTTTTCAGCCCTTTACCAACTTGAGAAAGAGACTAGAACCCCAAAGTATGCTCTATGTCAGGGAGAATAACATTAAGTGCAACCAGTTGAGTACTTGATGTGCCCTGTTGCCCATGTGTGTTTACAGCCTCCCTTGAAGTAGATACTGCGCTTATTTTATAGATAAGCAAAGTTGTCATGGAAGCGATTGTCCAGGGTATATGCAGAGTAACAGCCCAGATCCCCACATATGGACTATGTGACTGAAGCCTAAGGTCCAGGTATTTGCAGCTTCTTAACAGACAGCCCAGAAGCCACGGGAGTAGATAGTCTAGAATGAGGTAATGATGATACAAGCTGAGTTTTCTATAACAAACCCATTCATGGAAACTAACTTCACTGTAAAATCTTTCTGCCTCCCCTCTCATTCAGAAAAAGGGCATCGAGAAAAATCTAGGCATTGGCAAACTTTCCCCTTTTGAAGAGAAGATGATAGCTGATGCCATTCCTGAGCTGAAAGCCTCAATCAAGAAAGGAGAAGAGTTTGTGAAGAACATGAAATGAGAAAACTGTTAGCAGGCAGTCCATTTCCTTAACTTATTAAGGCATTCTGTCACTGTAAAGCATTTCAGATTTCTTTGTATTTCATTTTGCTTTAACGATGAATATTGTATTAATGTTACCAGCCCTTCCTAGTTGCGGATCAGTCTATTGGTGCATCAATAAAAGTAGGCTTTGATTTTCTTTTTCAAGGTCTCTGCCATAAATATTGTGCTTTCTTCCCTACTAGAGCTGACTTGAGTGTCTGGCATTTCTTTCATCACAAATCAATACTAGATGTTATTTAAATATTAGACTGAAGCAAGATGATCTCATTTGTAGCTTCAAAGAAGTCTGAAATATTTATCAGTAGTTGCTCCTCCCAGACCTGCTCTGCACCATTGCATCCCTCAGGTGTGTAAACTGAAAGAAGAGTCTGCTCAGGCCAATTCCTCGGTGTCCTTTCACCTGCGAGGAGTAATAGCTCAGTGACTGATGATAAGTCGCTATTTGTTGTCCCTGGTTCTTCCTGTGTGCTATTTTTCCAGCTAAGCAAACAGCACAGTCTTCTGTGTTGGAGCTGCCTTGGCTGACAACTGTCCTACTCTGAATTTTAACCTCTTCTGGTGGAGCCCTGATATTCAGCAACAATGACATCCCATTGCCAGTGTTGAGAGGACAGCTGGGACAGGTACAGGAGAAACCAAAACATCTGCTTCCATGGTTGGGCTGAGGACACAATGCTGCCTGTCAGGGAAAGGTGGCTTCCTGTCTTTCTTCCTCAGTGGCCTGAAAGGGACTTTATTGTACTATCCAGGCTTAGGAAAATTGTGAGGAATAAAAGGGAGACCTGATTCTCTTTAGCGTTGGGCACAGTCTGCTCCCCAAAAGCCATGGCCTCTGACGTGCAGACCACGCTGCATATCTGAGCAAGAACTTTCTGGCAACGGGTGATGGCCTTCCATCAAAGGGTGAAAGGGTAGGTGGCTACACCCAGTGAAACTAAAACAGATTTTGCAATCGAGTATAGGATCATTGTTTTCTCAAACAAGTAATACGTGTTCATCGTTTAAAACCTAAATGTAGCCAAAAAATAAAGCAGGAAATAATTATTGGTAATAGTATTTCTCTTAAGTTTGCATATTTCATATGTTGAAATGATGCTTCACGTGTCATTTTAAAGCCTGTTCTAGTCTGTTACTGTGTAACACACCTACTTTCGTTGCTTTTAAGCCATTTTATTAGGTTTCACAATTTTGCAGGTTGACAAGGCTCTGCTGGAAGGTTCCGAGCCTCCAGTTATGGGGGCCTGGCTGATCTGGCACATCCAGGATGATGGCTGAGGGGTATGGCTGGTGCTTGAGGGTTGCGGGGATAGCTGGTCTCTGTGAGGTCTCAAGCCTCACTCTTCATGGGGCCTCTACTACAGGGTGGACAGATTTCTTACTTGGCTCAGGGTTTCCAAAAGTACAAGGGCGAAAGCTGCCTGGCATTAAGGCTTAGGCTCAGAACTGGCACAGCATCACTTCTGCCACATCATGATTAAGTCTCAGGGCAAACCTAGGTGCATGGTGGGATGAGACTGACCGACCACACAAGGCAGGAATACCAGGAGGCCTGGTTCTTTGGTTGGAGATAGCTACCACACGTGATTCATACTATAAATGTGGATGTATTTTCCTATAAAATGTATTCCACTGTCGGGTGATTGGGTGATTTTGGTTTTTACTACTGTAGAGTGTGGCCTTGAATATCACTATGCTTTTAGAATAATTCCTCCTGGTGGTTCTATATGTAAAGCACTGTGCTTGCTCTGTTTGGGTTGTGTTTGCTAATTCATGGAATCCTTGCAGCAACCCTGACAGGCAAGATCTAGTACAGATGATTCAGCAGGTTGTCTTGATATAGGATGATCAGTGCCCAAACCATGTACCCGTGGTTACCACATAAAGACCTCCCAGCATGCATACCATGCAAGCTTCTGGCCCTCAGAAGTTCTAATCTGCAGTCCAAGAGGAAGGGCCAAGAACCTAAAGTGTTCAAGATTTTTCCAGGTTATGCTATGGGAGTCGGGGCTGTCAGCCACTCAGGACACTGGCTACCCCAGAGCTCTTTTCACTATATAAGGCTTTCGCTTTGCAGGGCTTACAAGTCAGGAACGTGAGACTCAGAAAAGTGCAGATAAAGTACTGCAAGACTCAAGAAGATGTTGCTTCTGGATGACTTGGCAGTGGCAAGGATCAGAGAAGACTATCCCATCTAGATATTCTGTGGGGAGGAGGAGTCGACATTTGAACTGGCCCTGTAGGCTGGATGGGAGGGCAGACTGGGCACCATCAGGCAGCAGCAGGAGCGGGCTGGGCTCAGAATGGGCTCAGGATGTGTGTGAGGAATGGCAACGTGTTTGACTTGCAGCATAGGGTGCATGATGAGAGCAGTGAGGCCATTCAGCGGGGGGTGAGGGGAGAGTTGAATGCCAGGCTAAAGAAAGCTTGGAGCTCATCCTCTGGGTAGCGAGCACAGGGAGGATGTCAAAGGTGCTGAGCAGGATGGTGACACGATCCTACGACGATCCTACGACGGGGCTTGTTAACATGCAGATTGACTCAGGAGCCTGGGTGGAACCCAGGTGAGGCCCGTGCTGCAGGCCACACCTAAGTAGGAAAGATGTCCACTCAGGACGCTCAGCAGCAGAAGGGCTGAGGGCCCAAAATAAGAGAGCAGTGAGCAGGAGAGAGAACAGGGACTGGAGAAAAATCAGCAATCGCCCAGTCCCCTTTCCACCACCCAGGAAGTCCATCAGCCAGTTAGCAGTGTGGGTTAAATTAACTGCACCCTTGCTTTCAAGCTCCAATTATATACCTTTCAGTCTGAGAACTGGCTGCCATCCCTGCCTTCCTCTGGTCACCTCCTGACACATGACTCCTGTCCCCTTCTGCGAGGAACAAAACCCCAGGGATGGAGTGTATGGTGTTAATGGCCACAATGAGCTGGCTGAGGTCTTTGCCAGGGGAAGGCAAGACCCAGTCTTTAGAAAGCAGAGAGGAGGCTGGTGTGGAAGCAGTGGGGCACCTACAACAAAAGTAATTAGGTGGCAAAAGTTGGTCCTGCAAAGAGGCTGCCATTTTAAGTCTGAGGTAGACATAGCCAAGTTGGTTAATTATAAGGAAAGTGGAGTATCGAGTCCTCCCTGCTAGGGCTGAGGGGGTGGACAGCTTAACCAAGAATGACCCTGACCTCGAGGAGGCATTTATGCTGCAGTTCTCTCAAATTGCCTGGAGAGGGAGCCAGAAGCTGGTGCTGCAAAGCTGCTTTTTGGGACTGTCTAGGTCAGGTGGTAGAGTGAGGATTAGCATTCTGGAGCCAAATCTGGCTCCCTGTCCTGTCTGGTCTGTTTGCCCAGATGGGGCAGCCACCTTCAGACAGGTTTAATGTAGATGGGAGTGAGTCCAGGGAGGGCTGTGGAAACCAGCTCCCAGGTTTGGAGGCAGGGCCTAAAGACACAGTAT
Organism: Pteropus medius; assembly: GCF_902729225.1. NCBI lineage: Eukaryota > Metazoa > Chordata > Mammalia > Chiroptera > Pteropodidae > Pteropus > Pteropus medius. The sequence goes on from NW_024352787.1 coordinate 27,872,657, forward strand.
TAGTGCAGGGGAGTCCCGCGGGGAGCGGGTCTGGGAAGAAAACACTCCCCCACCCCATTAGCCTTGCCCAGGAGACTCAAGGCCATGCCCTACAAAATGAGTTGGCGGAGCAGCATGGAGAATAACTTCCCACTTCCGTCAACCTTGGGCTCCTACCTGTGTAAACAGCAAGGCAGGCCAGAACTTCCAGCACTGGAGGAGGGTGGGGTGGGGATTAAGCCAAATTCAGGTGGCCAGGCAGGTAAGGTCCAGGGCCTGAGGCCTGCAGCCACATGGGCATATGCAGTAGCTCCTCCATCAGGCCCTGCAAGGGCACTGAGCCTGGAGCCTCCCTGTACTTGCAGCTCTTAGTTCCAGAGGAGTGCTTCCCACACATCTCCAAAAGATCTCAGTTAACCCACTCTAAGAGGTGGCCCACATCCTCTACCTGCCATCCTGCGCCTGTGGACTCACTGATGGGGGCAACTTCTGAAAGCAGGGGAGCTGACCAACCAGAAATGTGTTCTTTTTTCCTCTTCTTCTTCTGGATGCTGAATTAAATTCCCTTATAAAGTCGAGTAGGGTCACCCAGAACAACATGCCAAAAGTAGGGCAGGTGGGTTGATCTTCAACTGGCTGGCACCAGTACAGCTGATCTAGTTGTGAAATAAATACCTAAACTAACTAATCAACAGCTGCTGCCCCAGTCTGCTGGCCCCTCCCCTGGGACCCCCTGGCCCTCCCCTTGGTAAAGGAATAAAGCTTGGCGTCTCCAAACTGATTGGCCAGCGCCAAAGTGCTCCTGTTAAATATTTTAATACCATCGTAGAGTGGGGCCCCTTCTGCAGGTTGTGAAAGAAAAAGGGACTACATTTCAGACTTGACTATCAGGGAGCTACATGGCAAGCCTGATAAGCTCAATGATAGAAAGTAACCACACAGGAAAGTCTGATCATAAATTCCTAGCTGGGCAGATCATGGCAGGTAGTCGCGTCCCAGGCCTATAGCTTACTTAGCAAAGGTCAGTCTTTACCCTCAGTGAGCCCTGTCCATTGTTCTTATGCATCTAGGATAAAGTACCTTTGAAATGTCAGAGTAATTTTTTTCAGCCCCCTCGAAGGCGCAACCACAGACATCAGAGCACAAGCACAAAACTCATTGTTATCTTGCTGCCACATACCATCTCTGTTTACTGTAAATGCTGAATGTTAACTATCCACCAATGTAAAAGCAGTATCTCTTCAGTTTGCTTTTTATCCAATCCTAGAAATATCCCCACTTTGCTTTCTCCCACCTTCTTAATCTATCACCAGTAGATTTCATGTTACTTTTCTTACTTTCTCTCCTTTGATTCTAAATGCATTAAAAAAAAACCCTGCATAACTGCCATTCTCCAGAGCATTTTCTCAGTCTGTTGAGATCTTGCTTCTGGGCATGTCCTGAGATTTTGCTCAAATGAACTCTTATAAAAATTTTCTATGGGTTTGTATGTTCTTCCATCAACAAAAGGAACTGGAGAGCAGGCCTAAAGAACAAGCTCCCCATCCCCAGCACAGTGTCCACGTTGCTGACCCTCCAGCCATGCTTCAGCCAGAGGGGGGCGGTGGTGGTCCAGGTGCTGGGATATGGGGTAGTTTTCCTGTGGTTTCACCTACCCAGTCTCCTTCTCCCAGGCCAAAGCTAATAAACGAAGCACTGATCTGACTCAAAAGGCTCTCCACACCTGTTAAATGAAAAGAAATGTATATTACATAGATTCCATGTATGGTAACACACACACACACACACACACACACACACACACACACACACACACTGTGCAAAACTCTTTTTGTGTTTTAAAGTAAATGCATAGAAAAGGTTCTTGAAGGAATAGTTAGTATATATTCTACAATGTATTCTAGAATTTCTAGAATGGGAAAGGGAGCTGCCTTCGAAGTGTGTGCTGTATGCAGGTTGCCCTCGGCTTTTTACTCTACGTACTTTGTGTAATCGGTTGAATTGTGCCCCTAAAAATCCATATGCTAAAGTCCTAACCAGTACCTGAGAATATGACCTTATTGGATATGGGGTCACTGCAGATGCAATTAGTTGAGGTCACCCTGGAGTAGTGTGGGCCCCGAATCCAAAACGACTGGTGTCCTTATATATAAAAAGGACATTTGGACACAGACATGCCCAGGGAGAACATCATGTGAAGATGAAGGCAAAGATGGAGTGATATGCCTGCAAGCCCAGGACCACCAAAAATTACCCCAAACCCACCAGGAATCAGGATAGAGGCCTGGGCAGATTTTCCCTGATGGCCTTCAGAGGGAACAACTCTGCTGATCCCTTGATCTCAGATTTCTCACCTCCAGAACTAGGACACAATATATTTCTTTTGTTTCAGCCACTCAGTTTGTGGTGGTTTGTTACAGCTGTGAACAAATATACTTTGTATAGGTATATATTATACAGTGAGAAATCCCTCCTAATAGCAGTCAGAATGCACAGTTAGTATTGCTTGTGAAATCAAAAATCAGACAGGATCTTTCCAAAGCATACGCTAGCACCGATGTGCCAATGCATGGGTCTTGTCATTTAATGCAGCAACCACCCACTACTACCACCCCTTTCAGGTATAAGAGTGGCTCGCTCAAGCTCACACAGTTTGAATGACAGTACAGGATGGGAGCCCTGACTGCCGGACCCCAAGCCCTAGTGACCTGTGCACTTCTAATGGGCCATGCCCTCTCCCAGCTTTTTGGCCTCTAACCCATCATGCATTTATCAGCTGTGGTGGGTACAGAGGCTCCTAGAGTCTGGTGTGAAGACCCCCTAGACTAGGAGTCAAATAGTCCTGGATTCAAATCTTGACTGCCATCTACACTTGAGTAACTTCGGATGAAGCATCATCTACCAGGTGAGTCTCAGTTTTCTCATCTATGAGATCATGAAAAGCCCATTAAAAACTATAAAGAACTGTGCACCAGGGAGTTGTTGCAATGTGTCTAGTACCTTATCTTGATGTCACCTTTTGCCTAAAACAGGGCCAACCTTCCCAGCAGCCCCTGAAAACACCTACTGACCAAACCATCCCCCAGCTGTGGGCCCAGGATATCCTGTCCAGGATGTGAGCACTCTTTTTTGCTCTCACATCTCACATCACTACTTCCCAAGCCTCCTTGTGGAAGACAAAACAATGACCCCCGAAGATGTCCACATTCCTAATTCCTGAAACCCGTGACTATGTTACCTTCCACAGCAAAGGGACTTTGTAGAGGTGATTAAGTTAAAGGCTTTAAGATGAAGAGATTCTCTTGGATTACCTGGGTGGGCCTGATGTGATCGCAATGGTCCTTACAAAAGAGGAGCAAGAAAGTCAGAATCAGAGCAGGAGATGCGATGATAGAAGCAGGAGAGAGAAAGAGGGAGGGAGAGAGAGAGACTACATTTAGAAGATCAAATATGGAGGGAGGGGCCAGGAGCCAAGGAATGCAGGCAGCCTCTAGAAAGGCAGGCAAGGAAACAGATTCTCCCCTAGAGCCTCCAGAAGGAATGCAGCCCTGCTGAAACCTTAATTTTAGAACTTCTGCCCTCTAGAACTGTTAGATAATAAATTTGTGTTGTTTTAAGCCACAAAATCTGTAGTAATTGTTACAGCAGCCACAGGAAACTACTTTACCCCTCCTAGGTGTTTTGCAGGCATATTCCCTTTAATCCTCCTCGCAGCCCTCTAAGGTAGGTACAACTTACATCTCCACTCTACAGCCAAGAGAACTGATGCCCAGAGAGGTTAAGTAACTTGTCCAAGGTCACACGGCAGGTAAAGGGAGCTGGGATTTAAACTCGAGCAGTCTAGCTGCAGAGCTTTCCTCTTTCAGCATGATGTCTACAGCCTGTGCAGGGCTGTGTCTCAGAATCTCCTGTCTCCCTAGATCCCTCCACCGCTGTGCAGACCCTCCCTGTACATGGGTTGATTCTGTCTCTTGAAACCATACCCTTGAATTTCTTGGGTTCCTGGCTCACCATGCCCTGATGTCTTATATGCTTCCGAAGGGGGATGAGAGAATGTTCCCATTGCGGCCCCTGCTGGGAGGCAGAATCTTGGTGGCACTCCATAAGGAATGGGGAAGGGCGTTGACCCCATGTCAGCTGTCTGAATGAAGGGGACCAGCCATTCACAGAGGGACTGACATGCCTGGAGGAAGTCACAGTCCCTACCACGGCCTAGCTACTCTCAAAAGCCTGACAGAGAAGTACCACTTTGCTCTCCTGCCCCATGTGTCCATCTGTCTGTCCTATCTGTGGGTGTGGGGGAGAAGCTGTCAGATCACACAGAACCTTCTCCCCATTTTAGAGCCATTTTACACTCTCCCCAGCTGGCAACCCAACCCAGTCAGACAGCTCTGATAGGAAGTCTTGGCAAGTCCCTCTTTCTTTCTCTCAGCTTCCTCCCTCCCTTCCTGGGAGCCTCAGGCTGGCCTGGTCCCTCTTAGGATAGGCCACAGCCAGGCTGCCTGGTCCCCTGACCTGAGCCTTCTATCACTCTGTATAGCCCCTTTTCCCTAAGTCACCAGCCCAGCTCCACTGCAAACCCCACCTCCGTAGCCTAAAAATAACTCCTCTCCGCCCTACTCTCTCCCTCCTGGGCTGCTGCTGGTGTTAATATTCTCCCAGCCAGGCTGAGAGCCTTGTGCTAGGCAGACCCACAGTCCAGTAATTAGGTTAACTCCCCTCCTGCCAAGGAAAGAGACCGGTGGGCTGGTGGGGCTGGGGTAGGGGTGATTGGAAAAGCTCCTTTCACAGGCTGGGCTGATTCCGGGCGCGGGTGTTGGGGCATGCAGTGTGTGTATGGTACGGTGTGCTATGTGTGGTATGTGATTGTGGTATGTGGTGTGTGTGTATGAAGTGCCTGTTTGCATCGCAGAGCATCTTGTCCTCACCCCGAACCCTCCACAGCTGCCATCTTCCAGTGTACCTGTGAGGAGGCCTCTGTTACAAGCGGAAAAGTAGAGAGGGACTGCCCAGACAGCCCATCCCCATGTGAGCCCAGTGCAGCTTTAGCGCCTTTATAGGACAGTTACTCTGTCCCAGGCACCTATTGGGCACAGGGATGTGAGGACAGTTAGCAAACTGAGGCACAAGTCAAGTGACTTTGCCCGCAGTGATTGGTGGGTGGAACCTGAGTCCTCAGTGAAACCTGAGTAGCCTGTAGCCCAGCTCACTTTCCACAGGGGAGAAGCAGGGTCATCGGCCTGTGGAGGGAGGGACTTCCTCAGCAGCTGTGGGAGAGGCCACAGGAGGGTGCGGGAGCGGGCACTGACCACATGTTGGAGAGTCCTGGCAATGAGGCAGAGGCCATGGCCAGTGCTCGGTGCCAGGCCAGGCCAGGCCTCTCCAAGGAGTCCTGACATGACAGGAACATTTGCTGTGATGTGTGTCTAAATGTTAGAAACAGTACATCAAGCCTGCCATCCTGGGCAGCATTGCTCATACAGGCTGAGTACACACAGGAGCTGCTTTAAAGAAAGAGCTAAAGAGCAGTACAGAAGGTATGCAGAAGAGCAAAATGTGGAGCTAGAACATGACTGTCCAAGTTTCAATGGCATCGCACCGCATTATAAATCGCACTCCATGCTTCTCAATGCAACAGAACCTTCCAGAAGGAAGAGTCCAGCAGGGCGGGAGTAGTCCATAAGGACAGCCTGGAAGGTGAGGCTGCCAGGGCCAACAAGAGGTGACCTCACTTCAGACCTCCCCACTTCCTCAACTTCGCAAGGCTGTGCAGCCTCGAGCAAATTACTTAACTTCTCTGGGCCTCAACTTCCTCACTAGTAAAATGGAGGTGGTAATGCTCATTGCCAGGCTTGCTGAGAGGATTGAGTATACGAGGTCCACAACACACAGTAGGTGTTCTATAAATGGTGACTTTCCTCACTAGGAGGTCAGGGCTCTCCTGAGGCTCAAGGGGAGGCTCCTGGACTGAGGATGGGGCTGCTGGGAGGAGAGCTCTGGCTGGGCCAAGCAGGAGGCTGAGATTAAGAAGCAGAAATCTGAGGGGCAGCCACAGGCAAAGCAGATGTGCAGGGTTTCACTACTCCCCCCACCTCCCGCTGCAGGGCTGGGCCAACAAGGGCTTTGTCTGAGCTGAGCAAGCTAGCCTCTGGCTCAGGAAGCAAATTCAACCTGCCAGGGTCCCTGGAGGAATAATTAAACAGGACGAGGGGGGAGAAAGAGGCCCTGCTGCCATCAATGCATCCGGAGGCTTTTCGGTGTGCAATTAAATGCACCATATTTATACTAATGCTGTGTTTATGCACACACTCACATGCAGGCCTTTTCCAGGGAGCTTGGCTCTCTCCTTGTCCCACACTGACAGCCCGCCCCAAGCCATCCACCTCTTCCCAGAACAGGGCCACCAAAGTGAGCAGACTGGGGTTGGGCCAGTCCAGGCCTTTGGAGCTCCCCAGGGCTCCCGCCTGGCTCTGCCTCCCCAGTCCTGTCTCCAGATCACTCAGCCTGCCATCCCAGCTGGGGCAGGGCCTGGGGCTCTGACAGATCTTTGCAAGGACATGAGTTATCTGTCCCTTCATGTAAGGTGGACTTCTGCAGTTCAAAGAGGGCTCCTCTTGGGCCACTGGACAGTCAGGAAAGGCCTCATGGAGGAGATGGGCCTGGTTTAGGACCCCATGAAGGGACTCTCAGACGATTCACTCCTGCCTCTGGGTGCCTGGGGGTCTGGGTCACTGCGCACGGGCTCCTCCCACAGGCAGGCCATCTCTAACCATCTCTGTCCCAGGGTCTGATGTGTTGGTGCATGTATTTGTGCATGGATGCACACTTGTGGGACCAATTCTGATACAGGGGTATGTGTGTGCTGTGTATGTCAGAAGTTGTGTGATGTGATGTGTGTCTGAGGTACAGGTACAGGGGAGACGTAGATATGTTCATGAGTGTATATATCATGATGAGTGGATATGGCATGGGTCCTAGAGCAAATTAAGCATCAAACATCACTGGAGGCAAAAATGACAAAACGGAAGCTGTCCTACTTCAGGCACATCATGAAAAGGCAAAGTTCTTTGGAAAAGATAATAATGCTGGGAAAAATGGAAGACAGCAGGAGAAAAGGAAAACCAAATATGAGATGGATTGGCTCCTTAAAAGAAACGATAGGCATGATCTACAGGAGCTAAGCAGGGCTGTTAAGGACAGGACGCTGTGGACATCACTCATTCATAGAGTTGCCAGTAGTCAAAGCTGACTAACAGCTTGTAAAAACAATGAGGTGTATATGGGGCATGTGAATAGGGTGTCCATATAAGGCATGGCTATGGAACATGTGATTGGGATGTGTCTATGGGGCATTATATAGGGCATGAAGGAGTATGGAGGCATAAGTGTGGCACGTATATGAGACTCAGTGCATGTGGCATGTATATGAGATACATGTGAGCTGTCTGTGAGTCTGGTACGTGTGTGTCCTATGTGGACATATGCAATGGTTCAGGTGACTGGAATCTATTCTGCTGGCAGATGGATGCTGAAGATAAAACTGGATCACATCCTCCAAGAGAGCCTCAGCTGCCATCTCTATAGCCTCCTACAGTGTCCCCCCCAACCAGTGTCCTGTCCTAGTTGGAAGATATGGACTCAGGCACACTGATCCAAGCCTCCAAGGACAGCTTGCTGCACACTCCTTGGGGGTGAGGATTCCCAGACCAGGACACTTGCCCAGCAGGGCAGCCTGAATGCTTCCTGGACCTGGACACAGCAGGTACCCAGTGTGGGATGGAGGGACGATGGATGGTTGATGGCCTATGATGACCTGCCAAAGAAAGAGAGGAGGCATACGTTCCAGGCCACGGTGATGAGTAAAGGTGAAGGGCTGCACACCTCCTTTGTGCCTCTGCTGACATTTTCCTCTTGTTTCCATCCTGTTTTTTTTTTTTTTTTTTTTTTTACCCTTTTTCTCTCCTCACCCTAACGTTCTCTTTCCTGGCCATTAAATTTTTCTTGAAATACAACATACATACAGAAAGTATAGAAATCATTCATATACAACTCAATTAATTTTCACAAATTGAACACACTCATGTACCCAGCAACCAGATTAAGAAACAGAATACTACGAGGCTGCCTATGCCCCTTCTAGTCACCACCCCTCAAGGATAACCACCATCCTGACTTCTCACACTGTAGATTAGTTTTGTCTAATTAGCCATTTTTAACCCCAACACCAGAGCCCCTCCCCCAACCCAGGAGCAGCATGAACTCCTCCCTGAATGTGAGAGGTAAAGAGAAAGCTGTGAGGTCATGCTTCCTGTTCCTACCTCTCTACCTCCCAACCTGCAGGCAAAGGATGAAGGACCTAGCTGGCCCTCATCACAGACACCTGTGAAGGGTCTCCACAGTCTCTGCTTGAGTGTTTGGGGCTAAGTTCCACAGCCTGACAATGAATAATTGGCATCTGTAAGTATGTTAAGGCAATGCTAACTACTATAACAAATAAATCCTAAAATTTCAGTTGCTTATCACTATTTATTATTCTCATTCTCTAACAGTCTTACACTGATGCTCTTGATTGGCAGGCAGCTCTCCTTCGTGTGATGATACAGGGACCCAGGCTCCTTCCATCTGTGGCTCCCTCTCTTCTCAGAGCCTTGGAGTCTTGAGCACCCTGCCAGCAGATAGAGGAAGAGAGGACAGAGAAGGCACAACTACTTCTTAGGTACCTCTTCCAGGAAAATGTCACTTCTACCTGCATTCCATTGGTGAGAATTAGTCACATGGTCTATCTACACGTAAGGAATGTTGGGAGATGTGGTCCCTGGATGGGCATTCATGTCTCATTGACAACTCTCCACTCTGGAAGGGAAGCATGAACATTTGGTGGGCTTCTGTCTCACAGTGGGGTCTCACAGTGGGCCTCAGGAGGAGGGAGAGCCCAGAAAGCACACAATCTCTTTGCTCCTGACTCTACCTTGCCTGATGGGCAGAGTTCACTGACTCAATGCCTCATTTACTTACCCATTTGAGTGACTTCTCACTTAATCATTCATTTGTTAATTTATTCACTCATTTCCCCCAAGCCCTTTATATACACTGTATCTACTCATCTGTGCACACACATCCATACACATATCTATACCTCCTATATACTTGTAAAACCCAGTCAAGGCCAAAGGGGCAGAGTAACTGCACCAGGCAGAATCACACATCCACTATGTGGACAGCTCAGAGAGGTTCAGGTTCAGGGATGCCAAAAGGTCCACAGGAGAGCAAGTCATACTGAGGAGCTAGGGAATTAGCAACCTGGTTCTAGGAGGTTTGTCTCTCCCACAGGGCCTACATTCAAGGGCCTGAGTGGGTTCCAGACTCAGGAAGGAAGAAGAGCTGTGTGCCCTGATCAGGGAAGGGGCCAGGGCCCCAGACCTAAGGAAGAGAAACAAGACTGTGCACAGCTCTGAGGCCAGTTGTTCAGGGGCAAGCTTGGCTGTGAGTCAGACAGATAGTGGCTCAAGTCATTGCCCAGGTCACCGATGGACTGGATGTCTATGGGCAGCTCCGAACCTCTCTGATCCTCAGTGTCCTCATCTGTGAAATGGAATGGTAACCCCAGCTCATGGGCTCATTGTGAGAACTAGAAGTAATAAAGACGAACATGATCACTGAGATATGGCAGTGTTCCAAGTGGGCCACTATCACTCTTGGGCCCAGGCTAAGGGGTACCTGGGTCTGTGGGAGATTTGAGTCCAATTCCCCTGAGTGGGTAAGGTCTAGGCTGCTAATGACAGCTCCCCAACCCCAGCCTGGGATAGACTTGGGCCAGGGTCAGATGCTGAACCATTAGGACAGTTCTGAGGCCTTGGTAGGAGAGGAAGATTCCCATGTAAAACCCTGTGGCAGAAGCAGGCAGTTCCCACAGCCTCAGAGTATGGTCCCCTCTGTTCTTATACCACTTACTCTGATCCCAGCAAAAGCTTCTTTCCTTCACACTACCTCATCCCAGGAATCTGCACCCTCCAAAAGGACCCTAATGAAGGCAATGCTTAACCTAGAGCAATGGCCCCTTATGATGGATTTACAAGTGGAGAAGAAAGCAGGAGACAGGAAGGAGGAGGAAAGCTCAGCGAAGGCAAGTGGGGGAAGCTGCCGCCTCTGCTCATTTTTTATTAAAGATCTACTTCAAGGTCAGCTTGCCTGTCTGCCACAAGGGACTCCTCAATTTCCCAGGCTCTGCAGAGAAAGGTGGGGAGCTGGGAGGAGGGGAGGGAAATAGAGAAGAAGAGGCCTTGATGGGCCAGTCAGAAAGGCACAGAAAGAAAGAGGCAATGTGATTCATGAATGCAGGGTGGACCCAGCAGAGTGTTGGGCGCTGAGGGGGCGCCAGAGCAACAGGGAGGGGAGCAGAGAGAGAGAAAGGACACTAGCAGAGAAACACTGATGGGTTGGGCCAGGGGAAAAGAATGAACAGTTAAGGTATCAGAATGGGAGAGGGACCTAGATGCCTAGGTTTTGTCATTTTCCATATAAAAGGCACCAGAATATCACTGGCTTTTCACCTGTGTCACCAATTCACTGCAGGATATGGCAATAAGATCTATAATAATTAGAAAAGGAACACAACCCTCAGAGACAGGTATTATTAGCCCCATCTTACAGATGAGGAAACTGAGACTCAGTGAGGCTTTCCAAATTTACACAGCTACTCAGCAGCAAATCTGAACTTAGGGCAAGGGAACAGCCAAGGGCATGAGGAGCATAAGCTCTAGGGAAGGTGAGGGTAATAGCATTGGTTCTGCAAGTTCAGGAGCATGATAGCCATACTCTACCCCAAAGAGTATGACTCAGTGGATATGACAGAATAAAGATGGCCACCAACTCCTGGCCCATTCCCTCATCAAGAGGTGGGATCTATGTCCCCCACATTTGAATATGAGTGAGAGAGCATGATATTAAATGGAGCTTTGACCAGTGGGGAAATTATTGTCGTGCATTCTGAGCCCAGGCCTTAAGAGATTGGCAGCTTCTACTTCCCCTCTTATGAAACACTTTCTCCCAGAGCTCTGAGCTGCTGAGTGAGAAGTCTGATAACTCTGCTGGAGACACCACCTGGAGAGTCCTGAGACTACCTGGGGCAGGAGTGAAGTCGAACTGAGCACAGCCTTCCAGCAATCTCTACCAGGGCCCTGGACATGTGAACGCAAGTGTCTTATACCTTCCCATCCGCAACCCATCCATCAACTGAAAACCACCTAGTGATCTCATTTAATGCCTCGTGGAGCAAAAGAATCACCTAGCCAAGCCCTACCCAAGTTTTTGACCCACAAACTTGTGAGATATAATAAAATAGTTGTTTTGAGTCATTACGTTTGGAATATTTGTTATGCGGCTATAGACGACCGTTAGAGTAGGTCAGGAGAGAGCTCAGAAACCATCACATTTAACAAGCTCTTAAAGTGGTTCTGATGTAGAGAACTTTGAGAATTACTAGAAGAGAGGGACTGATTCCAAGGTCAAGTGCCTCCAAGGTGTGTCTACATCACATCATATAAAGAAGTAAATGGAAAGAGACAAGCCAGAGTCAGAGAAAAAAGGAGCAGAGTAGATTGGGGGGTAGAGAGGAGGAAAATGGAGGGGGAGGACAGAGAACAGCTTGGAGATGGACAGAAAACCAGACAACTTAATTCAGCAAGCTATGATTCTTGCCTCCTCTGTGTTGGTGAAGAATAAATGGAGATAGACGTGATCCAGCCCTGCCTTTGTAGAATTCATGTTCTAGACACAGGATGGAACAGAGAGGGTGGCAGAGACAGGGGCAGAATAAGAGAGAAAGGGCAGGGCTAATTCTGAGGTCAAGGTCACTATAAGCCATTCTCTGGGCCTGAGAGCTCTGGTAAGTTAAGATGCCAGCCTGGCTTGGCCAGGCCTCTCACCGTGGGGCCTTTCCTGCTCTTGCCTCTGAGCATGAGGCCCCTGGAAAGGCTGATTAAGTAACAAGGGGGGTGGGCACCTGGAAAGGGCCTCTCTTCTAAACAGGGAAATAGGAAAAGATGCTACAGCAAATGCAAAGGCCAGTGGGGGATGCAGGGGTTGGTTGGGGAGGAGACAGAGGAGGCTGGCAATGCCAAATTTAGTGACAGATTAAAAGAAAGTGAGTCCGGCTATGAAAGGAATGGGAGAGCATGAATCTCTCCAGATGCAAGGCTCTGAATGACACTGAGTCCCTTATCTACTGTGGAAAGGTTTTTCATGGCACTGTTCTCATAACACAAATGGCAGAATGTTAGAGACAAAATTTTGGCTGGTGAAGCTAGGCAGAAGATGGATTGAGAAAGCATCAAGGGAAGCATTTACATATTCAATCAACAAATATTCAGTGAGCATCTACTACGTGCTAGACCTGGGAATACAGCACTGAGCAAAGTCCTCACTCTCGTGTAGCTCAAGGTCTAGAGGGTGAAAAGAGAAAAAAAAAAGCAAGTGGATGAGTAATATAACAGGTGGTGATAAGCTAAAAATAAGGGTATTTCACAGTAGATATACAAATGGCCAATAAGCACATAAAAAAGATGCTCAACATCACTAATCATCAGGGAAATGCAAATCATAACCAAAATGAGATACCACTAGACATCTATTGGAATCACTATTATTATTTATTTATTTATTTATTTTTAAAAAAGGAAAGAAAATAGCAAGTGCTGACAAGGATGTGGAGAAATCAGAACACTTGTGCATTGCTGGTGGGAATTACAGTGGTAGAGCTGCTGTGGAAAACGGTATGGGAGTTCCTCAAAAAATTAAACAGAATTACTGTATAATCCAGTAATTCCACTTCTGGGTATATACTCTAAAGAATTGAAAGCAGGGACCCAAACAGATATTTGCATACTCATTTTCATAGCAGCTTTATTCACAGTAGCCAAAAAAGTAGAAATAATCCAAATGCCCATTGATGGATGAATGGATTAACAAAATGTGGAATGTTATTCAGCCTTAACACAGAAAAAAGTTCTATTGTTCTACGACATGAACGAACCTTGAGAATGTTATGCTGACATGAAAAGGCAAATTCTGTAAAATCCACTTACATGAAGTGCCTAGAGCAGTCAAATTCATAGAGACAGAGAGTAGAATGATGGGTGCCAGGGCCTGAGGGGAGAGGAGATGGGGAGTGACTGTTTCATAGATACAGAGTTTCAGTTTGGGTTTGGGTGACAGCTGCACAATAATGTGAATGTTTAGTACCACTAGGCTGTACATTTAAAATGATTAAAATGGTAAATGTTATGTTATGTATACTTTACCACAATAATTTTTTTAAAAAGAGGATAAGAGGGGAAAATAGTGCTGAGCGGGGAGATGAGATTTCATGTGGGGAAGTCTTGAAAGGGTTCAGTGATCAAGTGCTATTCAAGCGGAGAAGTACATTACAGGGGAGAGTGAAGGGGTGGGGCACCAGGCAGGGGACCAGGAACAAGGCTTGGCTCAGGCAGACACCATGGGGGTGAAGAAGAGGGACTGTTCTTGGAGGTGGAAGGTCTGCAGGGAGAAGAGGATACTGGAGGGCTCAAGGACTCACAGGGCTCTGACTTGAGACTGAACTTGTGATAGGGAGGGTACATGGGTCAGGGACCCAGACTGAAGTAGACAGCGCCTCCCTCGATGAAGGGATTCTGCGCACAGGCGCAGAACAACAAAGGATAGAAAAGCACCTAGAGACATATAACAGTGGGAGCTGCTACCACCTCTAGGCTTGAATGCCACAGGGAGGAAACTTAATGCTGGAGCTTGGCCAGAAGACCGAGAACTGTGGAGGAGGAGGTGCTGGACCAGAGCTAGAGGGGAGCTCAGCTAGAGAATAAATACCTGACTTCTCTCTTCTCCCATCTGTCATTCTCCTAGTGATGCTTCCCCTTGGGTGAACCAAACCAGAAGTCAAGAGCAAGGGAGCCTGAGTAATTGGTCTACAGATGTCAGCCTCCCAAGGCCCAGATCAGGGCAGAGATGGGTGAGGAAGGAACTCAGAGGGACAAACAGAGAAAAGGCAGCACAAATGGTGATACCATTCGTTGAAATGAGTAACAAGGGAAGGAGCTCTTTTTGGAAAATTAGTAGGCTGGTAGGGAAACCAAGGTAGAGGTCTATTTCTCTGAGCCAGGGGCTCCCCCATCCCATGTCCGGTAGAATAGTCCGCCCAAGGAAGCTGGGGAAACTTGCTTGCAGCCAGCTTGCAGGACCTTCTCCCTTTCTCCCTTGAAGCAGCTCCCACTATAAGGCTAGAGGGGACAGGGGCTTCAGAAGCAGATAAAGCCACAGCAAGAAAAGGTGTGCCCAGCTGAGGCAAAGTGTTCCCGGGCACTAGTCTCAAACAGAATTGAGGCCAGGGCTGGTCAGGAACCAAATCGGTATGGTGAGGTTTAAAGCTAATTTGACTCCATTTAAAGAATAGGCTTCACTCCGAGGGGATGCCATCCCTGTACCTCCTCTGGCCTCCCCCGTGTACCCTCCACACACCTAGCCATGGTTCTCCAGGCAAGGAAAAGCCTGCAGGCCCTCCAGAGGTCTTCTCCCTTGAACTGCTAACTCCCTGCTCTGCCTTGGGAAACTCAGCCAGGCAAAGGGGACAGCCCCTCCCAGGCAGGGGGAATAAGCACACTGGTGCTAGGCCAGCCCAAGGCCCCAGCAGATGAAATATTCATGCAGCCAGAAGGAAAGAGACCAGCAGAGGACTCACCCCTGGGGCTATGGGGCTGTGGTAAAGGCAGCAGCTGTAGCCCAACTCTCTCCCACCCCAAGCTTTGTTCTGCAGACCTCGCTGAGCCTGCAATGTCAGGATCCCAAACACACCACACACACACACACACACACACACACACACACACACACACTCCAAAGACACATGTAGATGAAGAAACTGAGGGGAAAAAAGAAAGGGAGGGAGGAGGGCACACAGACTCCAGATAGAGACACAGACACACGCAGACATACATATATACAGATTGGCACACGTGCACATAAACCCTCTCAGATTCACAATAAACATATACCTGACCCAAGGATGACTCTCAGTATCATATAAATGCCTTCTTAAAATCTGTCCCCCAGGAGCCTTCACTTGCCTCACCCTAGGCCCAGCTCTGCTCCAGCTTGCTGGGGTACTTCCAGCCCTGCTTCCTGAGACAGGGAGTTTCTACAGGGACACCACTGGTAGGCTCCAAGCAAAGGCTTCCATGTCCCTGCTTCCATTAATGAAAGGTCTCTGGGCTTCCAATGCCCCTTCAGGAGCCTGCCTCTGAATTTCCTCCACTCAGTCCTCTCACTGTTCAATCAAGGAAAGGGAAGTGGGAGCTGCAGGATGGACAGGCCATCCAAGATCGTGAAGACAGTAACCAAAGGGTGACTTAAACTCAGGACTCCAGATGCCCAACCCAGCACCACGGAAGGTCCAGCGATTCCATTCTCAAAATCCTCTCGTCCATTGGGATGTCCCCCACCACCACCCCACCTGGCCTCGGTCCAGCCACCATGATGCACAAGGAAAGGGAGTCCTAGGGAAGTTTCCTAGCTGGATCCTGGAGCTTTCTTAGACACATGCTGCGTAGTCAGTATCCTGGCCAGAACTCAGCATTTTGAATTCCACTCCCACTTTCAGATTAATAACTTCCCTCGCTCCGGGCCCCTCCCGGGGCTGGCGTGCCCCCCTCACTCAAGGAGTGGAACAGATGTCCCTGTGTGGAGAGTCGCCCGATATCCCACCTCTCGCCTACGTTGCTGGGGACCCTCCGACCTAGAGAGGGCGCTGTGGGCGCAAGGCCGCTCTGGCCGGCTGACGGGCAGGGAGGCCGCCTCTATGGTGGTGCGCTGTCCAGCATTTCAGCAATCGGTGGCGGCGGCACCCGCGCGGAGATCGAGGGCGCAGGGCCGTGGAGGCCGCGCAGCTGCCCTCTTAAACCGAGCCGAGGAGGCCCGGAGGCGGCCGGAACCAGCGGGGCCGAAAGGCCTGGCTCAAGCGCCCGGTGGAGCACGGCGGTCAGCGAGGAGGTGAGAGCCCCTGGTGGGGCGAGGGCATTTCTCAGGGGGGCTAGGGCTGGGTTGAACCTTGGGCCTCCCTAGCGGGACTGGGGCTCAGGGTCCGCAGGCCTCCTAGCAGAGGGTAGTTTGGAAGACTGCTAGAGTATTTGGTCGGGGGTGCGAGGCACCTGGAAAACAGAGATGGGAACGTTGTTCATTTCACAGAGAGGGATGGAGAAAGTGAGAACCCTGCGGGATCGTGGACAGGACTCCCCTGGGAATAAATGACCATGGCCTGGCCCATAAGGATGCTAGGAAGTCCCCCAACTGCAGTCCAGTTGCCCTCCCTCAGCTGAGGAGAAGGATCTGCTCCCCAGGGAAGAGAGAGACCAATGCAGAAACCCTGTGGAGATGCTGGTCACTGGGAAGGGTGGAGGGAGCAGACCCTCACCTGAATGCTGGGCTTCTGTCCAGCAGGGGAATGGCAGCGTAAGGGACAGTCTGGCCCCTTTCTCAGCTGCCCAAATGCCCTGGGGAGGCAGGAACTGGCAACGAGAACTGGGTTTCACACAGGATAGCATTTACTCTCACGCTGGAGAGGGGATGGAAGACATAGAAGTGAAAATAGCCACTAAGAGTTTAGCAGGGGTTCTCTGTGGACTGTCTGGATGCCGAGGGAGAGTTTCTGGAGCTCACAGTGAGCCCAACCCTAGAATAAATTCCTGGTAAAAAGGAGAGATAAGAGAAGAGATGCAGCCTCTGCCTCACATCCTCATCCCCTTCCCTCCCAGGGCTCCTGCCTGGACAGTATTGAAGCCTCCTGCAGTTCCTGTTTCTGGCAGCAGGTTCATTGTGGGGATGTATTTGGGGGAGAGCAAGAGAACGACAGCCCTGTCTGGCCTGCGCTCTATCCTAGCCATAAATTCTCACTCCACTAAGATCTCACCCACTCACCTACTTCTGGCATCAGGAGGCCTGGGCTAGTTTTTTGCCTTTTCAAGAGAAAAGGCAGCTATTTTGATGGAGAGCAGGGCAGGGGCTGGAGAGTTTCTCTGTCAAGGGGGCATCTTAAGGTCATGTCCCCAGCTTGTGCCAGATCCTTCCCCAGCCAAAAATAGGACCAAGATGGCTATGAAATTGCTCCTACACAATACCAGCTTCTTGGTCCCTTAACTTTATGCCCCACCCCACTCTCCTGTGAGTGGTGGGGGAGGAATTCTTGAAGAGTAAATAAAGAGTTTATTGGATTTTAAGAAGTAAGGGTGAGTGGGTTTGGAGTCATGGATTCTGAAATCTGAGAGACATGGATTCAAATCTAAGCTATGTGACTTTACGTAAACCACTTAACCTTTCTGACCTTCTTACCCAATTTGTAAAACAGTGACAGTATATACTTTGTCGTCCAAATAATCCAAATAATGGTTGGGAAACTACTTTTAAGCTGTAAAATGCTGGGCAAGTGCTTGTAAATCATGTGCATGTAAGAATTTCTTAAGGAGGAACTGGATAAAGGTGGGAAAGTTTTTAATATTGTCTCAGCACATCTTTCTCTTCCCAGAGGAGATGGACATCAGCTGAGGGCCTCCTACCAAGCTCCATGCTAGGCACAATGCTATAGTCACCTCAGTTAATTCTCCCAAAAACTTCCCTAGGAAGCTATCATTGTCCCTATTTCATAGCTGAGAAATGAGATTTGAGTGAATTTCCCAAAGTCATGAAGTCAGAAATAGAGCTAATGACCTGTCCTAACCTCTTGATATCAAGGCCTAGTTAAATGCGTTTCTTGATTCATGCTGCCAGCTTCCCAGGTGGGGAGCCTGAGGCACATGGATGAGGGTATGCAGTGGAGGGAGAAGCTGACTTCTCCAAGGTCACTGGGCTATTTGGAAGTGAAATGTGCTTTAAACTGGCCAACCGGGTGCCCCCACCTCAACATACCCCCACCACTGTCACCCTTGCCAGAGGGGGACTCTGGGTCTGGCAGGCCCATCTGCTAACTGCTGCACCCACTTCTCACCTCCTCTGTCTGCCAGCCTCTTGCTGACCTCGGCAAGCCAGTAACTGCCTGTTCCTTTCTGAAGCGGTTAGTACTCACTCCCTGAGATGGGGCCTTGGTCACCAGCACCTCCCAGCATTGCTGGCATGTGCCTCCCCTCTCTTCCTCTGAATACTTCATACTTCCCTCAAGGGCAGAATCAAAGCTCCTCTGTCCCAGAAGCCAGTAGGGAGCTCTACTGAGATGAGGGGAGCCTATCCTTTTCTTTAACTCTTATACACGCTCTGAGCCTCTGCTATGGACCTATCACTTCACGTACATTATCTCATTTCATCCTCCCATAATCTGGTCCTTTTCACAGAGGAGCAAAACAAGGCTTGAAAGTGATGTGACTTTCCCAAGGTCATAGAGAAAAATCTTGATGCAACCCTAGCCCACTGCCTCAGGGGCCCAGTATGGCTTCCACAATATCACTCTGTCCTCAGTTCTCCAGGTTGTCCTGAGAGGAGGGTCAACCAGAGCACCATGGTCTGGTGGGGGTTAAGGAGCAGCATGTGGTAGAGGTGACTGAAAGGCTCTGAGATAGAAGTCCAAAGACCTTCTTTCTGGGCCCATCTCTGACCCTGGCTTCTTGTATGACCTTGAACAGGTTCTTTCCTATCTCTGGGCCTCTGTGTCCTCAACCACAAAATGATAGGGTTTAACTAGATATCCCCAAAGGCCCTGCCAATAAAATTTTAGATCTTTCTGCTCTATAAATCTGTATGTCAGGAAGCCTGTGGTTCCATCAGCAGACATAGAAGTCACCCCCAGTGTTTCGAGGTTTGATTTATTAGTCAGAACTGAGATTTAAAATGCACCTATCCCTCCCACCTACAAACTTGGGTGTCTTACTCAAGGGGGAAAATATGACTTTGAGAGGCCCAGTGGCTCAGTTGGAGATCCTAGGCTGAAGCCCTTCTGGCTCAAGATTTGAGGTGACCTGGAGGGATGCTGAAGATGCCCTGAGCATACCTCCTATAGTTGTTTGCCTAAGTCCAGTTGTCCTTAAGACACACGAATACAGGCCTCATGTCTAGGGAAGCAGTAGGGGTACAGTGTTGAGGTTTAGTCATACAGTCTTGGGGACAGGGAAGGATTTTGCAGCAGCTGCTCAGAGAGAGGATTCAGGGCCCTGCAGAGGGCGGGGGGTCGATATTGCCATTAGTCCAGGCCCAGTGGGGAGGGGCAGCCAGACAAGAAATGGAGAAGTTCCTTCTCAATTCAAACACCTGGGCTTGAACTGAGGGGTGGGGAGCTCAGAGAGGAGAAAGGGTTTAATAAGGGGAGAAAGGATAATTGAGAGGGAACTCAGTGAGAGTGGGTTCAGAGAGGAAGAGGGGGTGGGGTACTCAGTGAGGGGACAGAGAAATCAGTGAGAGGGCAGGAGACCCAGAGGAGCAGAGGGGCCTATGACAGCAAGGGGCTCATTACCAACAATTAGAGGCCCCATCCTGGCCCAGCCTAGATTTTCATTGTGGCTTAGTATCTGCTGACACCTCTGGGTTCCTGACTCTTCATCTTCTTCTAGGTCATGCGCACAGAAGGGCAATAGCTCCATCCCCAGAAGCCCAGCCCTGTTGCCTCCATGTCATCCAGAATGGGGCTCTCAGGAAGCCTGGGCAGGTGAGCCAGTTCCGGGCTGCCCAGGCTGACTATTGGCCTGGGAGAAAGGCCTCGGTGGTCATGGGTGCCTTGGCTCCAGAGCAGCCCCCAATCCCCAGGGACTCCCACCCTTTAGCCAAAAGCCACTGGCCCATCCATCTGCAGCATCGCTTCCTCGGCAGTCAGCCTGGCCTCAGCCTCCTGCCGCCCCCGCCCTGGCCTGCTGCCCACTGCAGAGGCTGCTGTGCCAGCTGGAGCTGGCGGGCAGTGCCACAGCTCCCTTATCATCCTGCCGGGGACTGTGAGGACTATGAGGCAGCCTGAGCCCAGTGAAACAGACATTGGGGTACAGTCAGCTTACTGTGCTGGAAAGCTCTTGGCCTGCCCATTTCTAGCTTTGAAGATGGCCTGTGGCTCTGAGACCCCTCCCTGTACTGAGCCCATCCCTGCCACCATTCCCCAGAACTTCCCAGGATGGAGACAGGTAAAAGTAAGTTTCACTGAAGTCTTTTGATTTGGAAAATGACACATCTTTATTGTATAAGACTTGGGAAATAGAGAAACCAAAGAGAAAATAGGAATCATCAATAGTCCCACCACCCAGAGATAGCCACTGTGAACAAAGGGGAGGGGGGTTTCTTTCCAGAATTTTGTCCATGTGTTCATAGATACATAGAGTTAAATAACTGGAGACATGTTGTTGGGGGAAGCCAACATCCTATTTTTTCACTCTGTCATGAGAACTTTCTGATGTTTTTAAAGATTCTTCAAAAAGCATATTTTTAATAATGGTATGAAGGCTGGGCATGGGTGGAGCTTCTTCCCAGGGTGCCAGTGAGAGCAGCAGGGAGAACCTTGCCTCTCCCTTGCCCTCTTGGGTTGGGCCTGCCCTCAAGGTCTGCTGGCTATAGTTTCCCTTGGGAAGATGGCTATGTGGCCTGTGACAGGATCAGCCAGGGACCAAGGTGGGCCTGCTTCCTCAGTCCACCCCTCTGCCAGGACCAAGGTGGGGAGGGCCAAGGCTGTTGGGTGAGGAGGAACATGAGAAAGTCATACATCCCATGGGGAGGGTGAGAGCCCGGACCCAACAAGATCTCAGAAGAAAGAGCTCAGAACTAGGAATCTGGCGATTGCCAATCTTCCGGGCTGGGATCTCATCTGGGCCCCAACCTCCACAATCAGGTCTCTTTCCTCTCCTGTAAAATGGCCATAATGATACCTTCCTCCAAGTGTGCCATGAGAAGTGACTTGTGTAATGGGCATGAAAGCTCTCGGAGAAGGAGAATACTCAGTTCACTGCCCAGAGATGGCAGTCATGTGAGTGTGTGAGCGCCCCCTATTCTCTGGGCACAGTAGGAGCACTGAGGACACTAGTGAATCAGATGCTGACCTCGCCCTTGAGTAGCTCCCAGACTAGTGGGAAAGGGAAGAGTGAGGGAACTGACAGTGATGACTTGTTGAGATTCCACTGGAACTAAGCTGTCCACAGTGATGTGGGCAGCTAAAGGAGGCTTCTAGGAGAGGGACATTGAAGTTGGACTTTGGAGAATGACAGGGAAGGTGCCAGACAGAGAAGGCAGAGGCATGGCATTCTAGAGTACAATGTGGGTAATGGCACAGAAGTCCTGGTGAACTAAGAGGACAATGACTGATCTAATGTAGCAGCCATAGCCCAGAGGGCATTGCTGGGAAGAGAGGGCAGCCAGAGGAAGTGGTAGGCTGGGGCAGATCATGAAAGACCTTGAAAACTGTAAAAGCTGGAAATTTATTTGCAAATCAACAGGAGTCACAGAAGGCTTTAGAGCAGCAGCATGAAACAGTCAGATGTGTACTTTAGGAATCCCACTCTGGCTACATTTGGCAGGAAGTGGGAAGGGAGGATAGAGAGAAAGAGACCGAGGACAGAGAGGCTAGGAAGGAGGTGCTGGCACAGCGGCATGGGGTACAGGAGGTGTGCCTCTGGGAGATTTCTCCAGGCTAGGCTCGCCCAGGGAGAAAGGAAGACTCATGGGGCAGGGAAAGGGGCAGGATGAGAGATGGGGTACCCTGCCCTCCATACCCATCCCAGCTTCTGACACAGACCTCAGTGTCAGACAGAGAACCCCATGTGGGGCAGGTGGGTTTCAGCACTGGCAGGAGCCCAGCCACCCCTTCTCCCAATAGGGCACCAGAGGAGGCTTCTGGGACAATGGCCCCCCTTCCTGCCCGGCATGGTCTGACACTTGCTTCTTGGTCCTTATGACCCATTCATAATTGTCCCCAGAACACCTCTCTTCTCTGTCACCCTATTTCTTTCTTCCTCTGTCCCCTGCTCCTCATATATCAGAAAAGCATAGATGGTCATTCGTTCATTTATCAAACATTTGCTCGACAGATCCTCTGAACCAAAAAGCTTAATTATCATTGTCATTCCAAAGGCCTGTGCACGGCGCTGGAGAAAGGGAGAAGCTGTCCTCGGTCTAGTGGGGAGCAGGGCCCATAAACAGGTGGACATTTTGGGATGGAATATGGGTTACATGGGAGCACCCCATGTAACCCAAGGGCTCCCAGGCACTTGTGGTGGCAGGAGAGTTGCCTGCCTGCGTAACTTTAGAAGTGACTTCACAGATGAATGTTATAGAATAAGCACAGGTTTACCAGGGGGAGAAAAAGGGAAAGGGCATTTCTAGTAGATGGAACAGCATGAGCTATGGAAGAGGAAAAAGCACCAGGTACTCAGGGAATAGTGTGGCTGGAGAGTCAGGGCCTGTACTCAGGGACAGAGGACCAGGCTAGGGAGAGAGATCTCATGAGAGGCCTTAGTGCCAGGTGGCCTTTCTCCTGCAGGCAGCAGAGAAACCAAGGGATGTTTCCAGCAGGTAAGCACGCAGCCAGATCTGTTCAGGGAGGTCACCCAGAAGGGCGAGCATGATTTGGACAGATGGAGAGAACAGGGGGGCCTGCAGCGTGCTTTCAGGACACAGTCACATGGCCTTGGGCCTCTCCTGCAGCTCTGCTCCTTCCTAATTGGGACACCCAGAACCATGGCAGCCATGGTCTCTAGGTGCAGAGTACTACCTCAGCATTTCCAGAGCATTCCATTCAGAATCTGGATGTGGGGCCTGGGGGTCTGCATTTTTAAAGCTCCCAAGTGACTGTACATGCTAGAGTTGAGAACTGCTGCCTGATACCTTTGCACCTGCTATTCCTTTTAGCTAGATGCCCTTCTTCTTCCTCTGCCTCCTTGAACTTCAGCTTCTGCTCACATGTCTTCTGTGTAATGCCTTATTCCAAGCTCTCTTCTCCCACTGCGTGTCCCCAAGTGCCCCATGCTGCCTCTTTCTTAGCCCTTTTTATACTCGCTCCTGGCTGGTTGTTTACCCTTCCATCCCCCTCAGCAATCATCTCGAACACTCATCTGGCATTTCCCACGTGCCAGCCACCACTCTAGGGGCTTCACATGTACTAACTCATTTAGTCCTCACAACACCCTGTGAAGGACCAGGTCACAGCAGAGGGTACTGAGAGATACCAGCATCACCCAGCTAAGGATGTGGTAAGACCACAGAGGCTACGCTGTTCTGTGATGCCCCAGAGGAGGAGTTCTTTGAGGGCAGGGACCCTGTGTTATTCATGGTCGCAGATCCGCAGTGCAAGCACAGGGCATGACATATGGGAAATGTTCAGTTTCCCCATCTATAAGATGAGCTTAAGGATGACAGTTCCCTTCTAGGGCTGCTCTGCAGCTTGAGGAAGTCTCTGGCCCTGAGGAAGTTGTAAGCTGTGAGGAGTGTGGTCTGGGTAGGGGTGGTGGCAGCAGAGGCCAGGACTCTTCTCTGAGATTTTAGGATGAAAGTTTCGCAGAAAGGAGGCCTTTCTCTCTTCTTTGCTGTGCTAAGGTTCAACGTCTCCCACAGAATTCAGACCCTCTCAGCTCTAGCCAGAGGCTGGGAGAGGGCTTGTGGCTGGGGTTGGATTGGACACTCTGATGAAGATTCTGGGGCTGATGGCAGAGCAAGGTGGAGACTGAGAAACCACAGCTGCAGAAGCAATTCTCACTCCCAATCTGACCTTAAGGGGCTTGCCCCTTCCCAGAACAAGGAGGAACACCCTTCTCCGCTCTTCCTGCCACCCACTCACAAACCCTCAGGAACGGTAGGTCAATGATGTTGTTAATTAACTGCTTAATTAACTATTAGGCTAATCAGATTAATTGACATTAATTGGCTACCATTTGTCAAGGACCCTGGAAAGCTGTGCCTCTTGGAGTTGAAGTGTGTGACTGGGGCTGGGCAGGGGAGTCGGGGAGGAGCTGTCACTGAGCTGTGGAGCTGGGAGAGCAGGTGGCAGGCAGTGGCAGAACCAAGGGCACCAAGACAGCTGCCCAGGGACTGTGCACGTCCCTGCAGTTCTCAAGGCTGGGCTCCAGGACTGCTGAGTTCTGGTTCTTCACACTTTGGCAAGTGCATCACCTCTTCCTCTTCCTTAGTTGCATAAAAACAAAGTTTGATGAGGGACCAGAGTGAAGAGCCAGACACTTTTGATCCCCAAGGGCTCTAAAGACCTCGAAGGGGAAGAGAACTTAAAACCCTAAATAAGCCATGATATAAGTAGGTCACCAGATAACAATTGCTGGGATGAAGTGCATACATTCAGTTTTTAAAAGGATGTTGGGGGGAGGAGAGATGAGCAGTTTCGGGTAGATAAAATATGCAAAATATTAAACTGTGATAAAATGATCAGATTTGCATTATTTAGTCAATTACAGCCCCCAAAACCCAGAGTACATTTTTATGCCTGTTTTAAAACACAACTTACAGTTTTAAATTATAGCACTTGAAACAAAAAATTAAAAAACTACTATGAAATTCATCCTACGTTTTGGAGAGAGAGAAAAAAAAAGCCAACCCACTCAAAACTGGGAGTGCAAATTTGTCTTCAGAGCCATTCTCTCAAGATTAAATGGCTCTCACAGCTAGTCCAACACTGGGCTGAAAGTTGGTAGCCTGCAGGCTCCTCTTGACTTTTTCACTGACCTTCCCCTCTCTGGTGAATCCCTGGCCTATATTCCTGAGAGAGTGCTCACATGGAGCAGAGGAGGTGTGGCTTTTGAGTATTCTGGAGATGAATACAAATATAAGGGGGAAAAGGTATCCATTTTAATGAGAGGGTCAAGTTCCCAAAATGAAGGGTGCTTCCTGGGCAGGTGGTGGGGGGCGCTCCCTACTTGGCCATAGAGATCTCTAGCTTGGTAAGGGAAGACCTAGAGAATGAATGTGGGGTCTCTCTCCCCCTTACTGCCCTATCCTGTAGCCCCTGGGGGAGGAAGGACCAGGAGAGACTGAAGGCTGTTGCCTAGCAACGAGAGGCGCATCTGGATCGATGAGAATGGCAGGCGAGGCTCCAGCCCCCAGCCCCGGCTCTCTCTTTGATCTCACCCGGCCCAGCAGAAACCTGGGGGGGATGCCCAGGGCAGCCTGCCTGATTAGAGCTGAGTCAATAGAGGGAATTTTCCATAATGAGATTGTGTGGGCAGTGGAGGCAGCTGCCCTAGCTTCTCCTGTCACCCTCCTCAGTGGGTGGAAAGGGCTTATCTGTCTATCCAGCACACCCTTCCTGCTGATAGCTCCTGGGAAGATACATCACCACCCAACTTTGATTCTTCTCAGTCCAGAAATGCCAGGGACTCAGACCCCAAACTTTTCCTGGCCCCAGGCCCAAGACACATCATCCAGATGGAGAAACTGAGGCCCTAAAAGGAAAAGGGATCTGGTTATATAGCTTCTATCTCATTTTACCTTTCCTCAACTCGGCTCCTAGGTATGAGCCTGGGGGTGTCAGATCCTGGTGGGAAGGAGACGGTGAAGGGGATGATGAAAGCTGATGAGAGCACACAGGCTCTTATTTTGCTCCAGGGTCAGCCCCAGAGGCCAGCTTGGAAGGGTCCTCGGAGAGTATGGAGTCCTGACACATAGGTGGCTCTCCCTAGGACACCTCACCAATGCCATTTGTTTGGACCTTCCCCAAGACACAGAGATCACTACCTCCCTTGGAGCCCATGACATCGATGACAGCTCAGCCAAGGAAAGTTTCCTTCTCAGGTTCCTGCTCACCCCAAATCTCCATTCTAGCTCAGGCAGCCACAGGGAAACTGTCTGCTCCCTGGCTAGAAGGCTACAGCTCCCTGAAGGACAATGAGGGCCCTAAATAGGAGCAGAGTGGGGTGGGTGGGGGCAGGGATTCCTTTGTTCCATTAGAGTGTTTGCTTATTTGGCATCAGTACTGGTCTGTACAGGTGTGTCTACTGAGTAGTACTGGTCTGTATTATTTTAAATGATCAGCATGTGTGTTCTGCTCAATTCCACTGGTCTATATTACTGGTTTGCGTCGGTTTGCCGGTTCCCCACCATCCTCTGTTGATGTATCCAGTCTGGTTCAGGCGCTCTATGAACTGTGCTGGGCTACAGTGGTCTGCACTGGTCTCACTTAGGTGTATTGCCTGTACTGTGGGTCCCTGTGTAGGGAGCAAAAAGCTGAGGCCTCCTAGTCCCTGGGGATCTTCCACTCAGATCCTCTGCTCTGGAAACCCAAAGCAGAGCCAACAGAAACAGAGACAGGAGCCCTGGTCTGATTGGCAGGAGCCAGGCAAGTCCTCTCTATCCACTCAAAGGCAGAGCTGGACTCCAGGGTTTACAAAGTGTATGACAGTGTGGCCCATGCAAATGTCAACACACAAAGTCTGGGTATACTGAGAGCAGTAACCAGGGACCTTTCCCGCTGAGGTCCCCAGAGATGGTAGTGATAAAAAACAAGTAGTGAGCTCGCCATCAGTATAAACAGAGGCTGAGTTTCAACGAACATTCACAGATGGCTGCTTTGTGCCGAGCTCTGTGCCGGGCACCAGGAACATAAAGATGGAGGCAACCCGTCACTGCCCTTGGAGGAGAGCCCTCAGTAGGCCAGGGTGCAAACAATCACAATAAAATAAGACATACACTGAGAGTGGTAACCAGAGGGTGAGGCTCCAGGAGCACAGCAGAGGCATGTCCCCCAGTGGAGGTCAGGGAAGGCTTCATGAAAGAGGTGATGCTTGAGCAGTCTTGTAGGATGAATGGAAGAGTAAGGGCATTCCAGGCAGAGGGAACAGCATAGACCAGTGTGTTCTTGAGTGGAGCAGAGTGCTCTGTGTCTGAGACACAGCAGGGACTGGACAGGATGCCCAGGACCCAGGTGCCAGCTAAGCTACCTGGGCTTTCTCCCATGGTCAGTGAGCTTGCTCTCCTTCCTTTGCCTGTCCTGGACACCCCATATTGGCTCTGGGGACTTGGGCAGCCCTAGCACCTCTATTCGGTAGCACGGACTCTGACTGCAGGGAAGGGGACAGCTGGGCCCAGAGCAGGGCTAGATAAGGGAAGGCAAGAGAGGGACCAAGAGTGCTGTGGCCCAAGCTCAGGCTGCGGTGCCAGCACCCCTGCAGGCCAGGCTGCCTGCCCCTCCTGGAACCAGACCTCCACCAACCCAGCCAGACCCAGCCTGGAAGCTCTGGCCAAGGCCTTCCTCTGGCTCCAACAGGGGCGGCAGGAAGCTCTGGCTGCTGAATAATTGAAAGGAAGGCTTTCAGCACTTCTCCCTCCCCGCTGCAGTGTCTTCTGGAGGGTTGGGTAACAAGCAGCAGTGCCAGCGCCTCCTGAGAGAGACTCCGAGGCAGGAAAGAAGCTCACTCCACTAACCCTCTCACTGCCAGCCTGCCCCAGTGCCTTCCTGCCAGGGCTCACTCTGCAGCGTTTTCTTACCAGTGAATACTGGTCTCTACTGGTCCATGTGGACTGGTATCTGTGAAAAGTGACCTGTTAGTCTTACAAGTTGGAACTGATTTGGAATGGTACATTATCTATCTGATCTGTTCTGATTTATACTGAAATATATGTCTCACTGGTTGACTCGTGCCTGTAGTAGTTTGGACTGATCGGCATTGTTTATGGGTAATACTAGCAATGAACACTTATACATAGAACTTAGTAAGTACCCTTAACGAAAGGATTAAGCATTCAACTCAAAAGGGGTTACTTGTATTAACAGCATTTTACAAACGAGGAAACTGAGCACAGAAGTTACATCACTTTAGGGCACATAGTGAGTGATTTGAACCCAGACTGGCTCTTCTGCCACCTGCCTATCTGCACACGTCTGTCTTGGCTAATGTGGACTGGGTTAATGTAGAGTTAGGGTCAGACCTCTCTCTAAAGGTCAGGGGCCAGCGAGAGATCTTCCCAATGTGCAAATCTGACCATGACCTCCGCAGCTCAAGTCTTCACTGGCTCCCTGTTGCCTGCAGGGTATAGTCCTAGCTCCTCTGTCCCTTCGGGCCTTCTGCGCTCGGCCATGCGCAAGCCCATGCTCTTACCTCATTCCTCTCCAAGCCGTCTTCCACATACCCCAACACTCTACCCAAGATATCCTTCTTCCTCTTCTTTGTCCCACCAGCTCCTACTTATGCTTCAAGATCTGTCTTCTAGGAAGACCTCCCGGCTATGCCCCTCCCCACACACACCTCAGCTCAGTTAATGTTTCTGTCATGTCTCCCATCCCAGTACTTATCTTGCTAAATTACAGCCACCTCCGCTTCTCTCCCTGCATCTCTCCAGCTCTCTCTTGTCCTCTGGTAGGACTCAGAGTGGCCACTTGCTGAATAGGTGTGACATGAATGTGTGACCCACTCCTAGCTCCGAGGAGCTATCTCCCAGTCCTGTGGCCCTTACCCCCGGCCCCACTCTCTTGGGCATGGAGCACGGGGAGGCCTTCCAGTGTGTTGTAGTCACTTGGCTGGAGTGGCTCATGGGCTGGAGGTCTGGAGAAGGGTCCCCACAGGGAAGGGAGAGGTTGACAAGATAGTCCCCTACCCCAGTGCTCCAGGGAACATGTTGGTGTCATGGGAGCAACCTGGCTTCAGTGCCAGGGATTGGGGTGGGTTGCAGACACACCAAGCTTCCTTGGACACAACAGAGATGGGTTTTCCTCCCCAGCTTGTTAAAATATCTTGACAAACCATTGTTGTTCCACACTCATTTTTACGAAGACCTAGACTTATTTTCACAACCTCAGTACCTGGTTTTATGTGTGTTTGTCAGTTCCGTTATGTTTCTGACAGTTACAAAGAGTTTTTTTGCTCCAGGAAACTCAGAAGCCACCCCCTCCTCGACACTGGGCTTTTTCTCTGGAAGGGCTCAGCCTGTGTTCGCAGCCCCCACCTCACAGGAAGGCAACTCCCTATCATGATCCCACGCCACCCTGGTCCTCTTAGTCCCAGGTCCCTGCACCCTGCCTGCCCCTGCCCTCAGCCTGTGCTGTCCTCCACCTGGACTCTCCCTTCCTTACAAGGAGCAGACTCATCTTGGAGCCAGGTCAAACACCATTGCCTTTGCGAAGACTTCCCTGACCATCCCAGGCCAAGCAGACCTTCTCCAGTCTCTTTTTTGCTCCCCCAACACCAAGCCAGAGTGTGGGGAGAGGGTATAATTAGAATCTGTGTGTGTAATAAGCTTGTCACTGAGAAAATGAATGATCCCACCACGCTATGAGGTTGGGAATATCGTCTTTATTTTACAGATGAGAAAACTGAGGCTCAGGAAGTCTAATGATTTTCACTGATCACAGGCAGAAGTGGTAGAGCCAGAATTCAAGCTTAAGTCCTCTGACTCCAGATCCAGTGCTCCCTGTCCACCCACCCCATCCCTCACTTTCCTGGGCCCATGGGAGACAGCAGAAAGACCTCAGTGGCAAGAATGTGGTTAAATTGTGTGTTACTGTGGATTGAGAGCTTACTTAAAACTCTGAGAACCTGTATATTTGAGGATGTGGAGGCCTTGAGTCCTGGCATTATCACTGGGGAGATAGGTCTCCGGCAGGTGGGAGCAGGGAAAGGGGCTCTCAGGGGAGTGAGTAATACTCCCTGGTGAGAGAGCCTTCTGAGCCCCAGGAGCAAAAGGGGCCCCTGGGTTGGTGCCATGGGTGCTGGAGGCTGAAGCTCTAGGAGTGAAATGGGAAAGGAAGGAGTTTATTGAGGCCAGCAATGGGCAAAGGGAAAGTGGACCAGATCATCCCAGCCAGTGTCTCTGAATGACACCCACCCTGCCCTGGAATCTGGCTTCCGCTCTCTTTCTCTTCCCAAAATCAACAAACTTATTCACCCTCTGGTTTCGGTCTCCAGCTATGTAATGACAATTTTCAAATCAGGCCCATATCTCAGGCTCCTGAGTGCCAGACCCATCATCCAAGGCTTCTGGGCATCTTCCACCGGATGTCTAGGGACTCCTCATACCCACCATGTCCGAAACAGGATAGTTACCACAGACAAATAATGACCACCGGTACCATTCATGGGACATTCATTTCATGCTAGGCACTGTGGTAGCATTTCACATGTAATTGTCCTTTACAATAAATCTGTGGGGAGCGTGCTATTGTTAGTTCCATTTTATAGGCAAAGAAACTGAGGCATAGAGTTTAAGTCACATGACCAAGGTCACTTAGCTTATGAGTTCCCAAAGAGCAAAGCCTTGTCTCCCCCTCCAGCCAGGGATCCCCAGGTAAGAGCCCAGTCTGCCCCTCAGACACACATGTGGTTCACTGCTCCCTCTTCTCCAGACCTGGCCAGGCCACTACTGACCTGAGCATCCTACCCCTCTGAGCCCTGAGGTGAATGATGATCTCATTAGCTGAAAGGCCTCTGTGCCTGTCAGCAGACTGGACCCTGCAGTACAGATGGGCTGTTTCACCTTCAATTAATCTCTGCCAGCAGGGCTAGACTTGCAGGTACCAGCAGGCAGACTGTTTCATCCAGGCCTGCTCAGGGGACCCATGCTCTGGTTTGAGAGTAGGAGGCAAGCCCAGGGACTTAGACAAGAGGCTTGGAAATCAGGCATCTGGCTCTTTAACCACTTAGAGCTTTATGACTTAATATACACATGGATTTGGCTGGCTCGGCATCTGGGCTTGCCCTTGGGACCTGACCCAGTGCTGGGGATAGCCCCTAGTCTGAGCTATGGGGGTGGCTGCTGTGGCTCTGGCCACTGGCTACATCAGCAGGAAGGGGGTAGGCTGAAAGCTCAGCAGTCTACATATGTAGTTAGTATTACATAGATTTCCAGAATAGGAAAAGACCTGTGGGGTCTCTGAGTCTAGCACCCTACCCCACCCCCATGTTGTCCAACAGGGAAACAAGGGTCCAGAGATGGGGAAAGACTTGCTCAGGGTCTCACAGCCAATCACAGCCAATCATTTGCTGCTTCACCTCAAAAGAGACTCAGCATCAATGTTCCCAAGGACCTTAGCAAGTTAGTGTCAGAGTCAGGGTTATGGCTCTAGACTCCATATCTGCCTGCTTGACCTCCACAAATCCCTCACCCTCAATAAACTCTCAATCTGCCCTCCGTGTTCCCCTTTACAGTAAGTGGCTGCATCATCCACCTGGTCACCCAAGTCAGTGTCATCCAAGACACCTCTCTCCACCCCACATCCAGTTACATCCTGCCAAGTTTGTCTGTTTCTTGAATCCTGCTTACGCCTCACCTAGTTTGTGTCTCTGCCTCCAGCCCCTCCCACCCCCTCTGGGAAGCCTGTCCTGACCAACCAGGCAGAACTGCAGACACTCCTCAAATTCTGTTTTATCTCACTATGCTCGATACTGATTGGTTTCTCAGAACAGCCTGTGAGCTCTCAGAGGGCAAGAATGGGGTCTTGTTCATTTCCTGATCCCCAGCCTTTCATAGGGCGGGGCCCAGCATAGATGCTGAATGAGTGTTTATTGAGTGAATATAGTACCTATCTCCTGTTTGAAGAGTTTCTATAATGGGGAACTCACTCATCCCGGGATGAACTGAACAGCTTAGTTTTATTTAAGTTTTGATTGTTAAGAATTAAAAAAAAAAAAATCCTGTCTTGGACTTAAGCTGAAGTTCACTCTACATGAGTTCCCGGTAGGATTTCTGGCTTTGTCTTCTGGAACAAAGGCCAGCAGTGGATGAGGCTCTAAAAGGGACAGACTGACAGTGGGACAAATTGGCTAGGGCTTGTCTCTTCTCGATGTGGTCCAAAGACAGTGCTCAGGAATTTGTTAGAAATGCAAATTCTCAGACAGTACCCCAGATCTACTGAGTCAGAAACTCTGGAGTTGGGGCCTAGTCACCTGTGTTTTAACAAGCCTTCCAGGTGACTCTGAGGCCTGATGAAATTTGAAAACCAATGCTCTGACAGGGCTCCCGATTGCTGGTCCAAGATAGTCTGTATCAGAATCACCTGGGGACATGAACAATTTTACCCCCAGAGATTTTGGTTCAGTAGGTCTGGGGTGGGTCCCAGGTAGTATTGACATATAAAATACAAGACACCAAGTTAAATTTGAATTTCAGATAGTTAATAATTTTTAGTATAAGTAAGTCCCAAATCTGAAATTCATGAAATTCGAATTTAATTTAACCACATATCCTGTATTTTTATTTGCCTAATCTGGCAAATCTGCCTACTTCTTACAAGCTTCCCAGCAGGTTCAGCTTGTTTGGCCTACATTCTCTACAATCTTTCAAGTATTTGAAGATAGGGATTCTGATAGCCTCTATATTCTTATCATCTCCTCATTCTAGTCAGCACATTTTTGTTGATATAGCATAAGATAACACATACTTTTGGCAGCCAAACCACATTATGATATTGACTCAGACTGAGTCTGTGACCATTGAAAACCCCTAAATCCTTCCTAAATATGCCACTTCTAAACTGTAGGTACCCCATTTCAATTTGAAAGTTAGTTTAGAACCCAGCTTCAGAATGTGGCATTTCTCACTATCTTGTGTCACCTTAGATTCCTTCCAGCTTTCCAAGCTGTTGATTCCTTTTAGATTTTGACTCTGAATTTATGAGCCTTCCCAGGGGGTAGCCTCAGTGAACTTGATCATCAGGTTGTCAAAGTTCCGTCCAGTCAATAGTGAACATATTGGATCAATGGTGAGGACAGAGCTCTGTGGTCCACTACTAAATACTTCCTCTAATGTGGCATTGACCTACTGATTAACTCTCTTGAGTATAGGTCAATCTATCCAGCATGATGTTTCTTTCTCCTTATGAAATCTCACGAGAATTCCATAAAAGATAACATCGGATGCCTCAAAGAGAGATCCTGT
Organism: Pteropus medius; assembly: GCF_902729225.1. Lineage (NCBI taxonomy): Eukaryota > Metazoa > Chordata > Mammalia > Chiroptera > Pteropodidae > Pteropus > Pteropus medius. The sequence goes on from NW_024352787.1 coordinate 27,905,435, forward strand.
GCCTTCAGTAACTCCCTGGTTTGCTAGGCCAGGAACCCCAATTTGGAAAAAAAGTGGGCTTAGTGTGAAATGACCCCTGGCCTCTCCTCAAGGGATTCTCAAGGATTATCCTTTTAATCACCTCCTCAGATTCTTGCCCGGTGCCCTCCAACTCACCAGGTGAAGTTGGTAGAATCCACCATATGTGCTATTGAAAATGCAAACCACACTTGCCCTCTGTGCCTTCACACCCCTCTCCTTTCCTTCTTAGTCATTCCTGAAAGATTTCCCTCAGCAGCCTAGCAATCTCACCCAGGCGTTCTCCTAGTGCCTGCAGATAGAATTTCTCTGGGTCTGGAGTCTGAGTGCTTTCAGAACTGTCCCTATCAGCATCTCTTTCCCTGCCCTCATAGAGCTTGGGCCAAATTCTAGGCTGGGGAGCCTCCCCCACATCAGAGGGAAAGGCACCAGAGCAGCATGGCTCAGAACCTAGCTTTTCCACAGCTCTCACCGGGCCTGAGCACTTTCTTCCCACACCCTCAGTGTTCCTCCTGCATTGCCAAGTGCTGGGGAGGCTCTGAGGAGACAGAACAAAGGGATGGCCCCTCCTCTCAAAGGGCTCACAGTCTAGAACAGGGGGTAGATGCAAACAACAAGTTGAACTTCAGTATCTAAAGAGGTGAGGACAAAAGCTATGAGAGTCAAGGAGGAAATGACTCATCCTCCCTCAGAAGTGGGAAAGGCTTCCCAGAGGAGGTGACATTTGGTCTGAGCCCTGAAGGATGAGTAGAAGTTCCCCGAATGGAGAAAAGGGGAACAGGTATTCCAGCACAGGAGAACCACATGGACAAAGGCAAGAAGGAGTGAGAGTGCTCATTTGGGGACAGATGAACAAGGCCGAGGGGCTGGACATTGGTTGCAAGATGAGGTGTAGCAAGGAGTGAAGCTGCAAGATAGCATAAGGCAAAGCATGAAGTGGTCTCGAGGGCTGTATTGAGGACCATGCCAAGTATTCCTCCATCCCACCTCCCACTGTAATTTTCTCCATTTGTCCCACCCATGTGCACTGAGCTCCACCTGCTCTGGCACTTTGCTGGCACTAAGAGCTGCTAAACTGCCCTCAGCCCACGGGGAGTAAGGTCTGTAAGCCCACCGTGACAACAGTGAGTGGCAAGAGCTCTCAGACAGCAGCACCAGCCAGAGGGCTAAGTGAAGCTTTCCACAAAGTGGAAAGCATACAGAAAGATGCCTACAAGCAGTGACTTTAAGGACACTTAGGAGTCAGGAGAAGAGTGACCCAGGGGAAGGGAGAGGCAAGTGGAAAGATCCGGAGGCAAGAAAGATGGAAAATCTGTTGGGAGAGGGGTGAGTTACAGCTAGACCAAAAGGCAGGCCATGTCACCACGGGAAGTCACTAGAGGCTGTTAATCAGGGCATGACACTGTCTGATTTGCTCCTGGACCAATCTTCCAGGTTGCTGATGCAGGATGGATAGAGAAGGCAGGGGGGCCAGGCAGGACACTGAGGGCAGAGTAGACCAGAGAGAGAAGCTTGAACTGAGGTGGCAAGGAGAGAGGAAGTGGATAAATGTGAGCAATGTTCAGAAGAGGGGATGAGAGACAAAACTTGATAATAAGTGAGCTGCAGCGGGCCAGGGCAGTGGAGGTCTCTAAGCTCTGTACATGTCCCTGGCTCAGGGGACCAACATATGGAGGGATCACCACAAGTCAAGCACTGTGGATAAGACAGGTGGGGAACAGGGTTCCCAGAGCTCTTTGTGGGCACTGGGTTAGTGGGTGATGCTTATGGGGTACCCTAGGAGAAGCCTTGGTGGATCTGGGGTGCAGACCTGGGATAGGGACAGGCAGGAAGCCAGCAGGGTTTAGTGATGGAGAGAGGTCAAAAGAACAGCTTTGGTCTGTAAACGCCCAAGAGCCCTCCTCTCCTGAATAGTCTGGATGATGATCCCAGGCACAGGTGGGGATCAGAGGTTGAGAGGGGGCTAGTGACATTCTCAGGGTCACATAGCAAGGAATAGAGGAGCCTGGCCTAGAACCCAGGGGCTTGGGACTTAAGGGGATGGCAATATAAAGGAGCTTATGTTCTCATCCCCTTTATAGCCTCTTGTGCCTCTCACAGTCACCCTCTCTGTTCTCTGCCTTCCAATCTCTGGGGCTTTGAACAAGCCCCTACCCCCATCACTCTGAGGCCAGTAAGGCAAGTGCGTGTTGGGAATTGTGTGGCAGGGAAGGTCCATCCAAGATGTCCAGATATGCCCAGTCTCTTCTTCTCTTCCCACCCCCCTCCACTCCTTCCCTCCTTCCCATCCCACTCCCTGGGAAGGAGGCCTCCCTGTTGCTTAGCAACTAGCAGAGCCTTAGAGGAAAGAAATGGAAATAGCTCCGGAAGTGCCTCCCTCTGTTAAGATAGGCCCTTGGTGTGTGTATGTACACACATGTGTGTGTTTCCACGCACATGCATGGGCATACTCTACTTTGGGCCTAGTGTGAAGCCATGCTGATTCCCATGTCACCCTCAGCCTATTGAACATTGTGGCCTGGAAAGCTAATGTCGGTACCACTTTTGGTCACATCCTCAGTAGCAATGTTTCCAGAAGAAAGGAGAGGACAGTTCTGTGGGCTTCAGTCTGGATCAGGCCCCCACCTGGATGTTGGCTTTGGAGAAATTAGCCCGATCAAAGTGGAAACTGAAAACTGCATCTTTGGTGGGAATGAACCTGAGCCTGGAGAAGGCTCCACCTTCCATTTCTGGAGGACTGCCCTGGGAGCAGACTGGGAGTGAGGAGCATTTATGGTCTGTGATCCCGCAGGCCAGAGCCAGGACAATGAATGTTTTGAAGAGGTGCGTTTAAACTGACCTTGAAGGGAAAACAAGACTAAAACTAACGAATGAATATTCCTAGGGGCCGATATTGTTGCCTGAAGAGTTGCAAGCAGGTGTGTGGTAGGGTCTCCTAGTTAGACCCAGGCATTGGTTCAAGACAGAGAAGGCTGCCCTAGGTGGTTACTAGGTCCCTAGAGATGACTCCATTCCAAGCCAAGGGCCCTTAGAGGCCATCTGGGCCGGCCTGCATCCACCCATCTCACAGATAAGGAAAGCCCAGTGTCCAATTCCCCTCATGTCCCGAGGTGTGACCCAAAGATGCAAACTTGCCATCCGCCCCCTCTCCTCAGCCTGAGGGGAACCTGAGGGGAAGCGGATTAGAGCCATGAGTGTGCCTTTAAATCTCCAGGATTAACCCGCGCACAGAAGAGCTTAGCAGGTGGCCGAGAAGTGACCATCCCGCCTCGTGTTTGTGTCCGTCCCTTAGGGCCTAGGCCAGCGGCTCCAGGGCCAGCCGCTATGTCCTCCACTGTTAACAACGGGGCGACCAGCATGCCATCCACGCCCGACGCTGCGAACGGCTTCCCGCAGCCCGGTGCCTCCTCGGGGAACTGGCCGCGGGCCGAGGAGGAGCTGCGCGCCGCCGAGCCTGGACTGGTGAAGCGCGCGCACCGCGAGATCCTGGACCACGAGCGCAAGCGGCGCGTTGAGCTCAAGTGCATGGAGCTGCAGGAAATGATGGAGGAGCAGGGGTAAGCGTGAAGGAGGCGGGGCCAACGGGGGCGGGGAGGGGCGGAGCCAAAGGGCGAGGACGGGGCGGAGCTGGGACCCGGGTGTAGGCGGGCAAGCGTGGCAATCCTAGAGCTGAGTCAGGCAAGAGGCCAGAGTCTGAACTATTGGGTGGAACTATTTTAAGAACAGCCGAACTTTTGTTCATTTATTAGTTTATTAAATCGATAAGCTATCTTGAGCGCATGCTCTATGTCAAACTCTGAATTGGACTCAGATTCACAGAAGTCAAGGAGACAAACAGCTCGTGCCTTCCAGAAACATCCAGTCTGGTCGGGGAGAGAGGCATTTAAACATCAATCACAACTCAAGGCCTCGGTTTCCCCTTCTATAAAGTAGGTGGATCAAGCTGCCTGGATTCTGCCAAGCAGGTGGGGCAGCCAGTCAAGAAAGCACAATGAGCCCTTGCTGTGTGTGAGGGCTGCTTCTGGTTTCTGCAAAGGAATTTAGATTTTACCTTCTTTAGTTCAGAGCTAGTCACAGGGGCACGCACGTGTGCCAGGCACGGTGCTGGGCAATGCTGGAACCCAGAGCTGGATTGGAATCACTTCCTCAAAGTCCCTCCCCATCTCAGAAAGGAAACAAGCACGTTAACCAACTCTACCACAAAACAGATTAGAATCATGGTTATCCGACAGGAAAGGGCCGAGTGCTTCAGGAGCTTAGAGGAGAGATTCTGAGAGGAGACGTTTGAATGGACCTTGAAGGAGGAGTAGGACTTTGTCCAGCTGAGAAGGAGGGGTTGTGAGAGACCTCTCTCGAAAGTCTGGGGAAGATGGAACAGCCCTCACACATGGAGCTAGAGGCAGAGAAACAGAAAACAAAGCCTATTGGTTTATGCAGCTCCAAAGAAGCTGGTGGTCCCAAGGCTCTCTTTTGGATCTTCTCTGGGTACTCTGAAACAAGCGGGCTGGTTGTGGAGGGAGTCAAAGTTGGGAACAGGGCCTGCTCATCATATATGCACTATCAGTGAGCTGAGAAAACAGAAATGCAATGCATGGGATTGGGCATGGAGCCCGATGGGGGCAGAGACAGCCTACGTAAAGCAGTGCTTCCAAACCACACTTTTGTCTGTCCACCCAGGCCTCTTGGCCTCCCCAAGAGGCAGCCAAGATGTGGCTCATTGTTCCTGTGGAGCCCAAAAAGTCACTGAGGCTCAGACAGAGACAGTCACCAGTGGAAGGCCATCAGGAAGGCAGGCCAAGACTGGGCCTGGGTCCAGGGCCACTTGTGGTGTTTATAAGGGAAAGAAAGGGGCATAGGGACTTGGTGTTTACCTCCAGCTGGGGATCAGGTTGGGGAGGGGAGAGTTTCTGCCGAGAGAGATGGATAGTTGGAAGGCTGCTGAAAACAAACCAAAAGGAGGCTTCCAGCTGGTACTGAAAACAGGTTTGGTGAGCAGTGGATGTGGGCAGAGGAAATGAGATACCCAGGGCAGAGTTGAGTAGGGGCTAGGATGGAGTATCTTTCTGCACAGAGAGCCCCAGGACCTTAATTAAACCTGCAAATCCTGCTGAGTTGGGCAACTCCAGGAGTGAAGGGAATGTGGGCAGATGGAGGTGGTTAGGGAACAGGAGGGATGACTGGGACAGAGGAGGGAGGGCCAGCCTTCAGGTCTTTATTTTTGGAAACTACCCGCTACTACTCACAGAGCCCCAACCCCTTCCTGCACCCCTTTCCCCTCACTAAGCCCCCTGGTCTTCACTGAACTTTCCATTCCGAAAGCCCTCCCCCTCCAGAGCCCTATCCTTTCAGGGAACCCCAAGGCCCCTCCCTCACCAAGCTCTTCTCACTCCTCAAGCCTCCTCCCCCTGGCTGAATCTACTGCTCTTCCGTGAGACCCAGCCACTCACTGCACACGGGAGGGTCATTACCAGGTGCGGGCAGCCTCAGGTAGATGGGGATGGCATTGTGCCATGTCCTTAGTGTCAGTCCTCCGGCATCACGAACCTGTGCCTCTCTGGGAATCACCCACTAGGTCTCCAGATGTTCAATGAGGGCTTCTTCCCTCAACCCAATCCCTCACAGCAAGTGATCCTTAGATTGGAGTCTCCCACAAATCTAGCTCTCTAATCAGCATCCTGTCCCCTCCCATCTTATAGTGGCAGCCTGGTGGCACAGCCACTCTGAAACTCAATAATCTGGGCTTCCAGCCCAGGCCTGTGACTTTGGACAAGCCACAATTACTCACCCGGAAAATAGGAACACCTGCCTTCCAGAGTTCTAAGGGTCCTGTAGACTAAGGCACGTACAGGGCTCCTTCACCCACCCAGTCCCAAGAAAGTGCTCCACAAGCACTAGAGACCTTTGCCCTGTTATCAAATCCAGTCATTAATATCCATTTCTAGAAACACTGGTTCATTCGCGTTTATTTACCAGGTTCTCAAGCATTTGACAAATATTCCCACTAGTCACAGGAACACACATTCTTTGGACCCATTAAAAAGCAATCCTTTCTTTAATATTGACGGATGGATGGCTAATTCACTGGTGATTGACGCTGCATTTGGAGTCACCCTCCAGAGCAGTCTCTGAGTGTAGACTGCCATCACCATGGGGATGGGAACAGAGCCCCCAGCCTGAACAATGTGATGCTCCCACACCAGCTAGAAACGTCACCGCACCTACCCTACCCAGGCTCCTTTCTGTGAGGACATGGTGGTGGTAGCAAGGTGGACAGAGCAGGCTCTGCCCATAGCTGAGCTTGAAGCTTTGAGCTTTCCCCTCTCCCTGTTCTGTTTCCTTACCTATAAAATGAGAATAGTGAGACTGCCCATTCCCTCAGAGCTACGGTGAAAATCAAATTAACGACCAAGGAAGGGATTACCTAGGAGGCCTGGATCTGGGTAAGGATAGGTGGAATGAAACATTTCCCACTCTGGGGACCTCTTTTAAAATTCATTGCCCCACCCCCACCCCACCCTAGCCCCAGAGGGTGACCTAGGAAGTCCCAAAAACAACAACAAATTTGGCACGTCATTCTCATAGAGTGGAGTGGGGACAGAAGAGCCAGAATGGCTGTGGCACTGAGATAGACATCACTGTCCTCCCTATCCTCGCTCACCTGTCCAAGTCCTTGACTTTTATTCTGAGGCTTTGGCCAATGCCATCCAGGCCTCCTGCATGGTCGTATGTTGCCAGGTGCTGCCACTTCCACAGAGAGTGAATGATTTGGGTACCAGCCTCCCTTCCAACTCAGCCTTTGCCTCCTGGGAGGGCAGAGAGACAAGGCCCAGGTGATTCCTGACCGGGGACCACGCTGACCTGGCAGTGTTCTAGGGTGGAAAAAAGCAGTGAGCCTGGGATAGCTAGACTTCCATTCCCACCACTCTGGGACAAAAAAAAAAAAAATCCTCAGTCACTACAATTTATTGAGCACCTATTATGTGCCAGGCACTTCACAGAGAGCTTGGTGAAGTTGAATTTGAGGTGTCAGCACAGTGTGGCCTAAGCACCAACCCCCTATACACAACCTCCCTGTGATGGGGTGGGGAGTTGGAAAAGATAGCCCTCTCCCCGTGCCAGGTAGGATGCAATCCTCCCTATGGTGGGCCACAGGGGTTCCTGAACCTGCAGAGGGTCAGACCCTAGCTGGGGGTTAGGGAACACCTGGTTGTGCTCCTCATCTATCCCCCCGCAACATGTTTAATCAGTCTTCAAGTCCCAGCCATTCTCCCATCTAGACAGTTTTTTGTACACTTTCCCCCTCTCCACCCTCAGGCCCACTGTCTAGCTCTGACTTCACTATCTTCTGCATGAACCCTTGCAGTAGCCCAATGCCAGCCTCCCTGCCTCCAGGTCCCTCTCCTTCAGCCACACAGCCACCAAAGCCATCTTTCCAAAATGAAAATCCAACCTTCAAACTCACCAAATGCCTCTCCATCACCAGTATTAATTTATCAAAAATTTTGAGTGCCACATGTGGCAGGTAATTTGCCCAGTGCTGGGGACACAATGGCAATCCAGACAGACAAGGTGCCTGCCCTCAGGGAACTCCCAAGCCAGTGCAGAATACAGAGGAGTCAACAGATAATGACTTGCACATGAACCACCTGCCAGGATCCAGGATGTTCAGGTTGCTAAGGAAACACAAACATCAGCAGTTAACCTGATCAGGGGTATCTATGCTGCTGTAAACATCCCATGAATCACATCTTTGTGCTTAGCCATGATTATTTCCTCACGGTAAACCTGGAAGTTAATTTATGAGTCAAAGGTTGTGTTCATTATTTAAGGCTTTTGAAAAGAATTGCCAAATTGCTCTCTAAAAAGGCAGGGTCAGTCCACAAATGCTTGTTGAAGGAGGGGAGGAAAGGATTGCAAATAGAAAGAAGGAGAAAAGAGATGGGGTTCCTGAGAGGGAACAATGTACCATTTTCATGGACAGGCTAAGTAAGGGGAGGGGCCTGGGCCTGCTGTGTGGACAAAGAGTGAATGGCGAGTGGATGACATAGAGCAGACAGGACCACCGTTGCTATTAGCCACCGTGTTTTCTGTCCAGGACAATGACCTACAGCCCAGAAAGGAGAGAGGGTGGGGCCTGGGACCCCAAGATTCATTCACCAGTAGCCACTGGACACCTGCTCTCTGCCAGGCACAGGGCAAGGGACTGGGTGAGCAAAGACCCCCCAACCTGGGCAGCATTGACACAGGCTGGAGAGAGAAATGTCAGAGGAGCTGGGAAGCTGGGACAGAGCTGTCACAGTGGTGCAGTGACAGAGGACGATGACTGACCCCAAGGTGCGGTACCAAGGATGAGGAGTAGAAAATTTTGGACTTCCGTCCTTAGCCTGAGACCTAGGTCAGGGAGGGAGGAGAGAGTAGAGAACTGAGGACTCCATCTATCCCCCACCCCTAACCAGCACGGAGGGAAACAATGGATCTAGCACTGGGATTTCTAGCAAGCCACTCGGCAGCCTTGCTCTTGTAGAGATGGGGATACTCTGAGGGCCTCCCAAGGCTATTGTAAGGATCAGATGTCCTTGAGGCCAGGAAAGCAGAAAAGGCTATGGATTCTCATTTCTCTCCTAAAATGAGTCCAAGGAGTGACTGCAGCCTGAATGTCAGGAGGAGGCCAGGAAGAAGGGTGCAGCCTCACCCAGTCAGTCTCCTCACATCTGCAAACAACTCTTCCTTTAGTTTATTGATTTGTTTGGCTGTTTGTTTGTTTAGTTGGTTGGTCAGCTGATTTGGTACTAAGCGGGCGGGACTTGAGCTTCCCCAAAACTGAGAGCCTTGCTTGGTGGTGTGACCATGGACACAACACTGCAAGGCGGAAAGTGCACTTGTGCCTGGGGGCTGGTGCTGGGCTGGGGTGGCAGGCAGGAAGGGAACCAAAACCAAGATAGCAGCCCTTACCCTCCTTGCACTCCTGCAGGTACTCAGAGGAGGAGACCCGGCAGAAGGTCAGGACTTTCCGGCAGATGCTAATGGAGAAGGAGGGAATGCTCACCAGGGAGGACCGGCCTGGAGGCCACATGTGAGTGCTGCCTGTGTTGGGGCAGGGGAAGGGAGGATACAGGCTCAGGCAGCAGCTGGGTGCCGGAGGGGCCTTTCCAAATGCTCCCTCTGGGGTTTGGGAGGTGTGGTGCACGAAGAAGAGAAGAGAGACAGGGACCCTGTCCGCGGGAAGCTCCAGCTTGGCTCAGGTGTAAGGCAGGGGCTTCTGGGCACTGGGGCATCACGGAGGGCCTGCCTCTTCAGCCCCAGGTTCTAGCTATGGCCCAGCAGTGAGGGAGGCAGCCCAGACCTCAGCTTAGTGAATTCTGGGCTGCAAATCAGGAAACCTGAGAAATGTTCTGACCCCAGCATTGTCACTGGCTGACAGTGTGACCACAGACTAGTTCCTCTGCCTCAATTCTTACACTTGTACAATGGGCTCCAGAGTAAACACATACACTGGAAAGTAAGAACCAACACACCAAATGCCATTGCTAGCATGGCAGGGAAAGAGAACATAGGCTCTGCGGGGCTCACATCTCTGCACCTGTCACAATGCAGGAGGAACACCGGTGTGCTATGGGCCCCCAAGCAGGCTTTGGATCAAACAAAGAAGTTACAGGGAGGTCGGCTTTGTCTCAGATTAGAGAAGAACTGGGAACCACTCAAAACCATACAAAATGGAGCAGGCTGCCATAGAAGGGCAGGGCCGCCTGTCCCTGAGAGTGTCTAGGCTTGGCTGGGTGGCCGGATGCCGGACAGGCAGTGCAAACTGAGGGAGTGTCATTGAATCCACTCCAATCAGCCTTCCCCTTGCTAAACCTCCATGTGTCCACCCAGTTCTGGCATCCTCTGCTTCTCTGGCCGGAAGTAAAACAGGTTCAGTGAAAGGCTGGGGTAAACACGCTGGTCATTTCCTCCAGAGAAGGACTAGTTTGGGTATCTTGCTGAGGTCCTAAATCTCTGCACCTTTACTCACACAAAAATAAAACAACAGCAGCACTTTCTGAGAGGTTTTCATTGCTGTTGTCTTGAGGGCAAAGAGCATTGCGGTAATAATGGACTTCAATGGGCAGTAGGTGGGAAGCTCTTTCTGCAGATCATATGGACTGCTGGGGGCTCCAAGGGTTGTGGATTCCCCCTCTTTACTCCACTTAAACCTCCCCTTTCTGACTTGGGTAGGAGCAAAAAGCAGAGTCAGAGCAGCCTCAGGCTTGTGACCTGGAAGAGCCAGGCTCAACAGGCCTCTCTCTCCTCCCCATTGGTGGTAAGAGGTGACGCTACCACCAACTCATTCTTCCCAGCCTCCCAGAACTCACAGTGCCCTTCAGCAACTCCTATGCCTTCCCCTTCAGTGATGTTGCAAAGCAAGGCCAGCCTTTCTCTTCTTTTCTCAAAAATCTCGACAACCAGATTCCCCCTTTGCTGCCTGCTCCACATCCTAACCCAAAAGTCTTGGCCTTCTGACCAGTGCCACCACAAAACACCCCAGGGCTCCTCTGAAAATCACCTGCTCTTCTTGCCTCTTCCACCCAGTGTGGGGGTAGGAAGCCCCCTCTGACTCTACTTGCCACCTTCTCTGGCCCTTTTCAGCACAGGCCTGCCCTTCTTCCCACCCCTGGGCTCCTTCCTCTTACTCTAATTCCTGTCCTTCCTCAACTCTGCTTTCTCCTCCGGCCACCAACCCACATTTTTCTCTCCTTTCTTAACCAAATTTCTGTAGAGTATGTGGCATGCATTATCTCTACTTCCTTAAGCCTTGGAGATCTGGCTTCTTCTCCCCACATCTCCTGTGACCTGCTTGGGTCATGGCCACATGAGTCCTACCTACCATGGCCCATGCTTCTCTGCAGGCCTGACCTCTCTGGCAGGTGCCACCATTGTGCTTCCTCTTTTAGAAACCTGCTTTCCCCCCTGGCTTCCAAGATGCAGTTCTCCATGAGTTCCTCCTGTCCCTCTGACAGCTTCTGCTATCTCCCTCACTCCTGCTCACTCCCCAGATGTTAGTTCCCCCCAAGGTTCTGTCTTGTCCTCGGGTCCCTGGGGATCTCATCCCTTCCACAGCTGGAACTCTCTCCTGTTAGTGGATGACTCTCAAGTCTTTTCCAGTAGTCTTGATCTTATCTTTCCTTGAATGAATGAATGAATGAATGAATGAATGGTGTATTTAATAACTGGAACATACTGGAAAATATGCCATGGAAAGGTTGCAGTGTCTCCATCATCAAAAGAAATGTTCTTGAGGATTGCGCTGCACGCCTCACCCTGCTAGTACAGTGAGGGAAGAAGAAAAAGGAGGGGAAGATGTGCCTCCCGCTCTCTGGGTGGAAACACAAACCTGAAACCTGAAACCTGAAACCAGGAATTGCCGGCAACTCCTGACAATGTGGCTGAACTATTCAGTCCTTTGTGTGGGGGACATGTGGGACAGGCTAGGGTTGTCAGTCAGGAAAGGTTTCTTGAAACAGGCAGCGTTTGGAAGACTCAATGTCAGGGAGGACTCCTGCTCTGTAGGCAGGGGAGAACAAAGACTTGGCAGGATCTTGGGATGCTACTAGAATGTTAGCTCCATGAGGTCAAGATCTTTGTCAGTTTTGTTTACTGCACCTAATTTCTGGTGCCTAGAACAATGCAGCTTGCCAGTTTTCCTGAAGCTTCAGTTTCCTCCTTTACATAGTGAAGAGTTTCCACCAGAAGGCTTCTTTTAGCTCAGGCAGCCAAAATGGTGTGAAAATAGCACTCCGAACAGTGACTGCAGCAAACTAAGGAGACTGATGGTGCACTGGATTACTCAGGGGCTGGGAGGAGCTGTTTGTGGTGCTGAACCCAAAGCCAAAGGCAGAGAGGTGATGGAGGACTGGCAACAGATTGGTCACGTGTTTGCCTTCCTGTGGACCTTCGCTTTTTAGCTAATGAGTGTGGAGTAGTGAAGGGAGAGTGTGGGCTCTGCCATCAGACACCCCACCTGTCCAAACCTCTAAGTTAAATGCTAACCCGCTGGGCTCTGGATCCCAGCTTCACCAGACCCCAGCTGTGTGACTTGAGCAGGTCCTTGGCTTCTCTGGGCCTCCAGTTCTTTACTTATAAAATGGAGATATCTGTAGCTACCTAATAGGATTGTTGAGGAAATTAAATGAGACAATGAGTGTGGGTGTGAGGAATAGTCGCTAGCACACAGCAGACATGCATCACTACTAGATGATCACCACCGCCATCTCAGTCATCTCAGGCTACTATAACACAAACACCATGGACTAGTAGCTTATCAACAACAGAAAATTATTTCTCACAGTTCTGGAAGCTGGAAGTCTGAGATGATGGTTGGGTTCAGGTAAAGAATGTCTTCTGGATTGTCGACAGCTACCTTCTTATATCCAGAAATGACCAAAAGAAAGCTAGCTAGCTCTCATACCTCTTCTTATAAGGGCACTAGTCCCATTCATAAAGGCTCCATCCTTATGATCTAATTATCTCTCAAAGACTCCACCTCCTAATACCATCACATTAAGATTAGAGTTTCAACATACGAATTTGGGGGGACACAAATATTCAGTCTGTAACAACCACAATCCCCATGATCACAGGGAGGTCTGGCAATGTCGAGAACTAGACTGACCTTAACTTATTCCCCTCTGCCTGGCTGTCTCCACCCCCTCTGCCAACTGTGGGATTCTCTCAGGAATCTATGAAGCCCTCTCACCTAACAGCCCCTATGCTCATGACTTTGGCTTCCTTACCCTGATACTCCACTCTGACTCACTGGCTGGTAATTTGAGATGTAGGGAAATTCAATGCCCTCTTAGAGGGAGATGACAAAGAAGAGACAGCTAAAGGGTCTCCATACTGTCAGGGAGGGGTCTGATTTTAACCCTATAAGGGCACATGACACCTCTCACTTAGGAAAGGGTCTCAACAGGGTCAGAGTCACTCCCAGAGTTTTTTTGTCCTCACGAATCATCCTTTCTCCTTAAGTTAATTAACTGGCTTGAGTGACAGTCTCTTGTGACAGTCCTTCCTCCAGTCTACCCTCCATACTGGATACCAGAATGTCACACTGCTGCAGGATCTGGACATGATCCCATAGACAGTGGGAGCCAGTGGAAGGTTTTGAGAAGTATGATGTGGTCAGACAGGTGTTTGAGGACTGCCCCTTTTGGAAGATGGATCAGCTGGGTGAAACTGCAGGGAGAACAGTGGGGCAGCTGGCACTCTATTCTGGGGGAGAGAGGTGATGGAGAGAAGTGAGATCTCAGAGACATTGAGAAAGAACACGCTTTTGTCCTTGGAAATAATTGATGTGGGGAGTCCTATTTTGCCCCCAGAAACCATCTATGGTTCCCCATCATCCATGCAATTGAGTCTGGACTCCCTGGCCTCCACACACTAGACCTACCCTGGTCTCCCACTCTCAACATCACATGGCAGCCAGCCTGACCTGCTGGCAGTTCCCTACTAGGCCCTACATGTTCTCACTGCCACACCTTTGCTCATACTGGGCCCTCAGCTTGAAACATCCTAGCCCCTTCTGCACAGGTTCAAAATACTCCATCATCCAAGGCTGCCTCTAAAAACCACATGCCCACATTCCAGGATAAAAGTAAAACCTGACTTTTTGGAATACATACAACGTTTTCTTTACTTCTTGTGGCTGCTATCAGTTCTTTTTTTTTTTCTTCTCACTCTAACAGACAACAACTTTTAATAATAATTGTTTTCATAGTTATGTAATATAACAAAATGTTTGGGAGAAAGGATTTATAGAAACAAAATTCCTAAGTTGCTAACACAGTGAGCAAATTCGTCTTTTTTTCTATGCACCTAATTTTATACATAGTGTGATCTCTCTGTGCTTCAATTTTTTACCTATAAGATGGGAATATTAATGGTAGTACCCACGTCAGAGGCTTCTTCTAAGCATTAAATGATTAAATGAGACAAAAACATGTAAAGTGCTTAGTGCCTGGTACCTGCGTTAATAATTATAATATGCAGTGTCATATTTTTGCTCTGTATTGTGAGGAGCTAAAGGAGAAGAGGCCCCAGGCCTGACTCAACCTTGTTTTTACCACCACGAACCCCCCACCCCTTTCTCCAGGCCCAAGCAGGCCTAGCATGCTGACTGTGTGAATGAGCAAAAAGGGCAGAGCCACCGTCTGAGATCTGCCCCTCCTCTGTTTGGACTCATTCATCTGTCTATTGGCCAGTATGCTCCTGGATAATGGAGAACAGAACCAGTTAATTAGCAAAACTGCTGTCATGAGAAAGAGTATGTGACAGGCGGTCTTTTCCCAAGTCAGAACCTTGCCCATGGCAGCCAGTCCAGCATGTGTCCCGTATGGTGCTGTGTTCAACCTCAATACTTTCTTGGCCCCTCTGCTATAGACTCTTTGGGCCTGCTTTGGTCAGCTCAATTTGTTCTGTCACAGGGAGGAACGCCTACCCTACTATTCCATGGACATGGTGAGAAGTAAACTAGATCACAAACATGAACTTAAGAGCAGAAAATGTTAAACAAATCTAGAACTCAGCTCACACACTCACAACTGTGTCTAGAAAGTAGGGAGGAAACGGCTGAGCTAACATCTACAGCAGGGAAGTCCAGCCAGCCAGGTCAAGGCTGTACTGTTTGCACATGACTTGTCAAAGCCAACTGCATAAATGAACTTACATTTTCTACTTAAAGGTCCCAAAACCATGGGGATGTTTCCTCTCTGGGACTCAGTTTTCTCATTTGTAAAATGGGGGTCAGTGCTGTTTCTCTAAGTGGCTCTGCATTTGTAAACTGCAGAGAGCTGTTTAAACATTAGAGAACATTATTGTTAGTGATATTATCATCCAGGAAAGGCAGAATAGGAGAACCCAGGGTTCTAGCCCTGGGAGATCTGCAAAGCAGATGTAGTGGTACCAGCCCCACAAAGCCAGTAAAAGAGGCCTCAGCCTACGCACATTGATATCCCTGGAACGCCCAGAACAAGTCTTTTCAGACGGTTTTGAAACCTTGTGCCTCCCCCTGAGCAGGATACTCATATCCTATGCCTTTCTTTCAATGCTCTCAAGTAAACCTCCCAAAAGGGACTGAAGAATGAGAGAGGCCAAATGATAAGGCCCCAGGGAGGGAGGATGGGGCAGAAGAGAGGAAGTGCTGTTCCTGGGACAGAGGAAAAAAGAACAGATGTCCCTGGGGGTGTGGCCAGCAGAACGAGGAGGGCACAGTGAGGGTCTGTCAGCGGCTAACTCAGCTGGGATGTTAGGAGGCAAGCAAGGATCCCTGCAAAAGGCAATGCCCAAACTGAGCTATTTTTTTATTTTGTGAATAACTGTCCTCATTTTTGTGTCTGAATAAACAGAAGCCCCTCCTCCCACTGACTCACCCACACAACGTCAGAGTGCCCTTAAGTTTTGCTAAAGGCTATGTTTTATATGTCAGGTATTTGTGTGGCTGAGGGCTTGGGGGAGGGGGAGATGAACCCTGGTAGGGTGGGGGCTGGCTAGGTGGAGGAGTTGGAGATTTTAGGCACAGGAACAGGAGGTGGGAGGCCACCGGCTTTGGGAAGAGGAGTGTGGGGAAGAGCAGAGAGGTTTGAATGAAGGGATATGGGGGTGTTTGACTCTGTGGGGGCAGGGAGAATAATATGAGCCTCCTCTCCATCACCCCAGAAAAACCTCCTGTGCTACCTGGGTGACTTCAAGGCTGCCATGCCAGGTTGGTGTTTAGGAATTGAATGACATTCTTGAGATTTAAGATTAGCAGATTAGTGGGTGATCTGCTGGAGATTTGCTGCTGAAAATTTTTTTCCCTCAGTAGTTGTAGTCTGCCTGCCTTGCCCTGTCTCTCTTTCATGTGTAACAACTGCTTTTCTCCCTGGAAGAGAAGGTGTTGGTTGATGTGTGTCAGACAGAGGCTCCTCGTCTAACAATGGCAACCATGTGTGGGACAACAGGAGCTTCAAAGACAGAATCTCACTTAATCCTCTCCTCAAAGCTGGGATATCCTTTTCCTCATTGAATAGATCAGGACCTCAAAGCTCAGTGAGCTCGATGCTGAACCTGTCTGAGTCCAAAGCTCACATCATGAGCTTTGCCATCCAAGACTAGTCCTCCGTCTCTTGGGGCAGGAACAGAATGAGCAAGGTGAATGGCATCCAGGAGTGAGGGTGGTCGGTTCTGCTGAAACCAGAGCTGAGCCTCCATCCGGGAGGGGCACTGTCTGAGCCAGCATGGAATGAAAAATAGAAGGCAGGGGGCACCACCCTGGAGCCATTACTCTGGAGCTTGGTCTTTGGAGGGTTACTTTTGGGCTTGTTCAATAAAAAACAAAGTTGCACAGTGAGAAAACTCTCCCCAAAGCCCTATAACGCAGTTATCACTTTCATCTTGGAGAAGAGGCTCCGAGAAGGGGAATGACAGGCACCAGGTTACACAGTGACTCAGGGACAGCGTGTGATGAGGGCATATTTGCAGCTTCAAAGCTCATGGGCTTCCCTTAAGCCCAGTTGCCTTTTGGAAAAAAACATCATTCTTCAAAGTGCCCACAGGGTGCAAACATCTGTGACAGAAGGCTGGGGGCTCCTGAGCCAGGAGCAGGGACAGGAGGGGGGTCCCTACCGAGTGTAGAGGAGTGCTCTGCAAGATGGATGAGGTGTATCGGAGGTAGGCAGAGTGCTGGGGCTCGAATCTGCTGCCATCGGGCAGTGATTGATGACAGCCTGGCAGCAGAAGAGCAAGGAGGCCTCCGGAGGCTGCAGACAGAGGGTGAGGAGAGGCTATGAATACTTCAGAGAGGCAGCCAGGGCTGGAGGAAGGAGGGGCGCAGGGGAGGGAGCCATTCAGGCAGGGGTAGGTGGCTCAGGGACTTGGACAGCAGGGTTAGGGAAAGACATATCAGTGAGGGAGGGCGCTCAGTAAGGGAAAAGGAAGGCTGAGGAGGAGTGGGCTAGGAGAGGGACTAGGATAGTGAGGTTAAGGGGGACAGGGATCGAAGAATGGGACTCAATGAGGGAAAAGGGGCTGGGTGAGGGGGAGTGGGGCACAATGAATGGGACTGAGAGACAAAGAATAAGGGGACTCCCGGAGAAGAAGGGCCTCACTCAGGAGAAGGGAGCTCACTGATGAGAGAGGGAGAACTTAGAAGGGGGATGGCTAAGTGAGGGGGAAGGGCTCAATACTCTTCTCTTTCGCAACATATAACACCGTTGAGGCTGGGGAGCCTGTAGCGGAGGCTCCCTGTTCGGTTCCGCACATCCCCGCCTGCCCCTCTAGGGGTCGAGGCTGCAGATCCCAGAGCCAGACGTACCCCGCCGACCTTGAACCGTGCGGGGAGGGCCAGGCCTGGAACACTGCGCTGAAGGGGCAGCGGGAAGGCCCGGCCCGCGGGGGTTGGGTGCTGAGCGCCCCTGTCCCCAGCAGCGTGGCGGAGACCCCGCTGCTGCCCGAAGGCGCCGAGCCGGACTTGGAGTACGCGCCCTTTGACGAGGACGACGGCCCGGTGGACTGCGACTGCCCCGCCGCCTGCTACCGCGGGCACCGGGGGTACAGGTCAGAGCCCGGAGCGCCTCGGGTGAAGGGAAAAGGACAGAGCGGCGTAGGGCGGGGCTGTCCCACCCCCTCACCTCCGCCCCGCCTCTCGCCCCTTTTCACCCAGGACCAAGCACTGGTCCAGCAGCTCGGCGTCGCCCCCTCCCAAGAAGAAAAAGAAAAAGAAAGGCGGCCACCGGAGGAGCCGGTGAGAGCGCCGCCCGACGGCGGGGAGCGGGAGGGGCGCGGCGGGTCCCCGCAGGTGTCCGCCTCTCGGACCGCAAGGACCCAATGCTGCATTTGTCAGCCTTCCTCGTTGAGCCCTGCTTTCCTTGCTGAATCCCTCCCCACTCACTGTGCTACCCTCCAACAAAATGCCCTCCCCCTAACTTCTCCCCTTGCTCAACCCACTTCCCTTTACCAAGCCCCTCCCCCCACTGAATTTCTCCTCTTCACCAAGTCCCCTCCCCTCACTGAGTCCCCCACATTGGCACTCACCAGTCCCAGAACAAGACACACTGACCCTGCCCCTGTCTTAGTCCACCTGTGGGGTACCTCTCTGCCTTTCCCCAGCGGTCGTGCATCCGTCACCACAACTGCCAGTGCCCTGGGGAGGGGGGTTCGGCTGGGTCTCGTCTTTGCTTTCCCATCTCTAGATCCTCTGCCCCTGTCCTGAGTGAAACCCTGGCAAATATCTGGGGCCCCAACTAACCCCTTCCAACTGTCTGTCCTTCTTTATTCCCTGGCCCTCAGCAAAAAAAGAAGACTAGACTCCGAGTGCAGGTCAGTGATGGAGGCGGGCAAGGATTGGGGGAACAGGGAGGTGGGTATCTATGGATGGGTAAGATTCCAGGGCCTTCCTCCAGAGGCAGGAGGCCTGGCACCTCAGGGTCTGGACCCTGGACACCACCAGCTTTTCCCCACAGAGGCCAGAAATTCCATTACAGCCTCTAACTTTAGGTTTGAAACAGTTCTCTCTTACAATGCCAAGGGGACTGGAAAGATGACCCTGTGACAGACAACACAGGCAGCTCCATCAACTACCCTTTGGGACCTTGTGGACTCTCTGGGCATCAGTTTACTCTGTACAACAAGCAGCTGGCTTTATGGCCTGGAATCCCCTTTCCACCTTCAGTGTCCCAGGCACCCAGTCTTGCCCAGCCATTTCCAGATGTCCCACCCCCTCCTAGGCCCCAGGTCACTAGAGCCCATCTCCCACCCCTGTGTTCACAGTTGTGGGAGCTCCTCACCTCTGCGAAAAAAGAAGAAGAGTGTGAAGAAGCACCGCAGAGACAGGTACCCTCCCTCCCCTGGGGCCTTCTCTCACTTCCTTGGGGCCCAGGACTAGGGCTCTGATGATCAGTGTCCCTGAGTCACCCCAAGCTGGTTCAAGAGAACCCTTTTATGGCCCTACAGGTCTGATTCTGGGTCCAGGAGGAAGAGACGGCACAGGTGAGTGGTGCCCTATGGAGGTGTGAAGGTGTGACAGGAGGATGTGGACAGAGGCTAGTGCCCCCCTACAGAGACCAAGGCCCAAACGAAGCCATGATGGGAAGGGAGTTGTCAGGATCCTACCCTGTTCAACCCTTCCACTCCAGGGACTCCATCCCAGAGCCAGGCAGGGTACTAAGGCTTGGGGGAGGATGAAGTCCGGTTATTTGCAATCCTTTCCTGCTCCATATGTCAGCCTGGACATGGAGGCCCCAAGATTTCTAGTCAACACAGCAGGTCCAGTGCACAAGGGATAGGTCCATAGAAGTGTCAGGAAGGCAGAAGCATCAGAAACCTGAATTTTCAGGGAAAGGGCATGCCAGGCAGAAGGAAGCCTCAGTGGGTAGGAGATGGGGTGGACGGGCTGTGTCTAGAGATGGAGTGTCTGAGTGGCAGGTACCAGCCCCCAACAGGCCTGACTGTTGGAGTTACGTTCCTGGCCTTCACCCCAGCGGAGCTGGGAGCCAGCAAGAGACTCTGAGCAGGACAGTGATTTGTTCAGGATGGATTGGGGGTGGTGGGGGGAGAGAGGAGAAAGTGAAATGCAGAAGCCCAGGCAGAGGCAGGGGTAGATAAAGTAAAACACTCAGCATGGAGGGAAGGAGGATGTGGGGCAGTCACATCCCCATGGTTGGCATAGGAGCCAGAACCCCTCCCAGCAGCCCTGAGGAAGGGCAGGATCCCCAGCACCATTCCTGCAGTGGGAATTGGCTCACGGCCACTTGCCAGGTGGGGAAGGAGCCTAAATGAACACCTAATCCTGGCCCCCTGATTTTCCCAATTTCCCACTCTTTCCTCTTCCCCAACCCTTTCTCATGGGCTAGTGGGGCTCCTGCTGCCCGCAGTGGTCACCGTCAGCTTGCACATATCCTCTGGCCAGCTCCCATCAGTCCTGGGAAGGACCTAAAGATGAGCTAGGCTAGATCAACTCCAAATGAGGAGACCAAGGCCCAAATCAGGCAACATGGGTTCTAGAACCCAAACCTTTGCCCCCTATACCAGCTTGTCCCCCCACCTACTCTTCTGAGAAACACATTCCTGTGGTTTTTAGCATCACCTCATTTTGGGTCAGAAGGAGGCATCTGTTTAGAACTGGAAGAATTGAGCCAGAATTTGGCAGCATCAGGAAGGGTGGGGCTGAGAGACCTATGAGAACTGGCATGGGGTGAGGCCTTAAAGAACTAATCAGAAGCTTCTCAACCCTTTTGGCAGGATCTGAGCCACCGGGCCCACCCTAGAGAGCTGGATGGAATGGGACAGGGGTCCAGCAGGGTAGCCCAAAAGCAGGGAGATCACATCCAAGGGAAAGCAATTCTCTCCTGAAGCCCTGGATGAGCTGACCCAGGGCTGGGCTACAGTCTAGAGGATGGAGAGCCAGGAGGCCTGGGCTCTGCCGGGAGGGCTCCATCTAAGGGAACCTAGGGCACAGGGAACACAAATGAAGTATGTAGGGGCCTGTCCCAAGATCAGTGCCAGAAGATAAAGACAAGTCATCCTTCTTCTGGGGCGCTGGCACTCCCAGAGGGCACAGCAATTAGGGCCCAGGCAGGAGGTGATCATGGACCAGGATTTACAGGAGAAAGAAGGAATGAGACTTGGCCAAGTGAAAGGCACCAAAGCAGTTGGATGAGTTGGACAAGTCCATACCTACTAGGGAGACTCCGACCAGAGAGAGGAACAAATCTCAGGTCTACACATGGGTACACCAGGCTCAGGAGACCTGCCCTCCCCCTGCCTGGCTCAGGCTGTGCTGTCATGGAGTATCTGCTTCCTGTAGATCTCGAAGCCCCAAGAGCAAAAGAAAAGAGAAGAACAAAGAGAGGAAGAGGTGAGCACTCTTCCCCATTCTCCGTTCCCTCAGCTCCTCTCCTTTCCTCCACACAGCAAACTTGGCCTTCTAAAATTACAGAATCAGGCCCTTGGAGATGGCTCATTTTGTACCCAGATGGAAAAATTCAGACCCAGAGAGTAAGCCAAGAGCCCCTGTGAATCAGTGGCAGAGCTAGAACTAGAGGCCTCTAGCCTCCCAGTCCAGGGTGTTTTCAAACTCAGTTCTATAACTACCACCGCACCCCCTCCCCTCACCCCCCCCTCCCCCTGCCCCAGCCCCCCACCTCTCCCCAGGCACAAGAGAAGCAGCAGAGGAGTGAGTGAGGTCGGGGATCTAGGGCTGTCTAGAGAAAAAAGCGCCTTTTCCTCATTCCCACAAATAACCCATAGGGACTGGCTGGGCTTTAGGCCAGCATGGACAGCGTTTGTTATTTCTGTAGGAGACTGCGGGGGTGGGGCTGGTCAGCAGTGGCTTCCATTAGGCCTTCAGGGGATCCCCCCATGGGGAGGTCAAGCAGAACTTAGGTACAGGTTGATTTCTCTCCCAGGCCACACGCCGAGTCTCCCGGCCGGAGATCCCATCGCCACAGCAGCGGCAGCTCCCACAGCCCCTCACTCTCGTCCCAGGACAGTGATTCTAGATCACCCAGCAGGTAGGTTCCCGGCCACTGGGAGCGCTCAAGATGCGGCTGAGTTCCTCTTTCTGATGGAGGCAGGGGATTTGCAGATTAAACATCTCCAAGGCTGGGGAGCAGGAGTGTCAGAACACTTAATCAATGGGTAGGGTAGTTTACCAGGGCAATTCTGGTGCCAACTTGGAACTTGGAGAGGAAGAGCTGCAACCCCCGCCCAAGGGCGCCCCAGACCTCGAATGGAAATCGAGGCAGTGTGAGGGTTCCCGGCTCAGAGAGAGAGCGGGTGGGGGGCTGCCCTTCTCGCCGGACAGCGGCCTCTTGTGGAGGTGGGCGTCCCACGCCAGGTCCCCCGCCATGTCCCCTGCCTCCAGGCTGAGCCCCAAGCACCGAGACGACCGGCGGAAGACGGGCAGCCAGCGGTCCAGCGGAAGCCGGTCGCCTTCCCCGTCGGGCGGCAGCGGATGGGGGTCACCCCAGCAGAACGGCGGCAGCAGGCAGCGGAGCGGAGCGCAAGGGTGCCGCCCGGGCTCGGCGCACAGCCTGCCCGATGTACGTACGCCTCACTTTGCAGAGGGTTCCCTCGCCGCGCGGGCTGCGCCGTGCTGGGGCCGGGCGGGTTGCTGCCGGGCAGCGGGCAGTGAGTGTGTAACTGGGCGGGGGCGCTTCACGCCTGCCCCGGGCCCGCCGCTTCCCCCTCCCATGCGCCCTCCCTGCAAGGGAGTGGCCAGGAGTGCTTGGTTGTTGCGCCCACCAGGCCCTAGTGTCAGGGTGAGGGGCCCGCCCCCGCAGGCTTGGGCCACCCTTGAGCTTGGCAAACTGAAGGCTAGAGAGGGTTGATCATCGGGGCACTCAGCCATTTGGGTAAAGAGGTAGAGAGGAACCAAGATCTCTTGCCTCCCTCCCCGTCATATTGGGGAGGGAGGGGGCACAGCTATTGGAACAGGACTCAAGAGAAGATCTACCCAGGGCATCATTCGGGCAGGGAGTCTCCCTCTCTCCACCAAGCCCTTTCCCCCCTAAGAGGCCCTTTCTCCCTCAACCCCCTCACGAGCCCCTCCCTCTCTCTCAGATCCCTCTCCCCCATCTCAGCACCCTTGCCACCACAGAGCTGCATTTCTAAAGTCCCTGCTCCAGGGAGAGTCTGTCCTTTCCCCCGCACTGCCCTGGCTTGGACAGGTGTCTCAAACCTGCAGGTTCCACTTCCCATGGCCCATCCTTTCTAAGGCACCTCCCAGCGCCTCCCTCAGAGATCACATCAACACCACCCCCAAAACTCCCCATCCATCCTCCAGGAGGGGCACAGATTCCTTGAGACCCACAAGCAGGTGTGATGGTTGGAGCTGGCAGCTGGATGGTCTGGGCTAGGGTGGGGGTTCTCCCATGCCCCAGGAGGGACCCATAACCCCCTTTTGTCTTTTAATCTTAGAGTACAGGGTAGAGGCCCCCTCAGGGAGAAGGGGCTGCAGCACTGGCAGGGGCACTGGGTGGACACAGGGGACTTGGGATAGACAGCCCGCAAGCCCCCCCAGACCCACAGGCTGCCCCAGAAGCCTCAACAGGGAGCGGGGAGCTTCTGCTCCCCAGACCTCAGGTCTCAGCAGCAAACATGTACGTGTTGGTCAGTTTCTTTTTGATTTTTGGCTGTTTTCTTTTCACTCCCTTTCTTTTCTCAAATACCCTTAGTCCTACAGCCTTAGCGAGGAAAGCCAAAGGTACCTGACAAAAGGCTCCTGGTCTCAAGGTTAATTTTTGTTTAAGGACATTACCTGTCTCAAGACTGACCCCACCTAGACAGGGTGCCAGGCTCCTGAGCTCCAAGGGGCCTGGTTGAGCCACATGGAGAGAATCACACCAGGGTCCCTGGATCTGTCTTGGGTGTGAGAGGTAGCATGCAGAGACAGCCCAGGGCAGCCAGGACAGGAACAGGACCCAGACATGATACCCAACCTTGGTGCCCCCAACCTCCATGGGCACAGTGCCCCCAAACACCTGCTCACATCCTCATGCCCACCTCTATTCTCAGAGATACAGAAACTCAGGTTCTCTGAAGCCAGGGCGGAAAAGAGGCCTCTTCCAACTTTCGGTCCCCTCCCCAGCCTTGGAGGCTTGAGCAGTACCCCTCACAAGGGCCCTGGGCATGTACAGATAAAATGACCATAGCAACTAGGTAGAACCCAGGAGCGAGCAGTCAGGGAAGGTGGCCTAGCCTCCGGCCTAGGGAGGAAGCCTCGGCAGCACCCCAATCTTGTCTCCCTCCAAAAATGGGGCTCCATTTTGACATAGCCATGGGAGTTTTCTAGGAGACTGAACTTTGTTATTCCTTTCACAAAACATGTTCCTCAAATCCTCTCCCTGCCTTCTGGGCCCTGGAAGATCCGGGACTTCAGAACATCCCCTGCCTCTCACCTGCACCCAGGTCCGTCCCCTCCTTGCCCACAAAACCTTTCCTAGGAGTGAAATGAGGCTAGTTCTCTCTGGCCTCCAGGGAGTGAGACAGGAGCGGGGTTATAGACTTTGCCATTAACCAAAAATGTTTTTGGGAAAAGCACTGGGGGTGGTATTCATGGACCTATCTTTAAAATAAAAAAAAAAAAATTTTTAAAAAAAAGAGAGAGAGACAATTGGAAAAAGAAAAGCTCGCCGTTTTTTAACCCCATCTATGTTTTTGTTTGTTTGTTTGTTTTTTAGCCTCCCATTTGAAACGTGGTAATATTGTGATTCCATTTCTCCTTTAGTGGCAAGGGAAGAGGGTGGGGTAGTTTATGTAACTTTTCCTATTATTTTGTTTTTGTTTGTATTTTCTTTTCCTTTTCTTTCTTTCTTTTTCTTTTTTTCTTTTGTAATATACAGAAATGCAAACTATCTCTCTGGGGTTTTTTCTCTCTTCTCTGTTCTAGAATTTTGCTTTTTGTGTGTTACTCTGGGAGTCTCTCTTCCTAATGCAGAGATGGCTTTGAATCTCAAGTGAACATTAATCATATACATATCTCTATATACTTATGTTTTTCCTTTGTAATCAGAATTTAAAAGGGAAGATAACTCCTAAAAAATGATTCCCACGCTAACAGCTCCTGCCTAATCTGCAGCAGTAGCCAGACCTCTCCCCAATCTGGGGCACGGGACACGTGGTAGAACGACCTCAGCTTTCAAATTAACAAAAGTGGTACAGACTGTGCTTCCATGTCCTTGTCTATAAGAAACTTTGGAGAGAAACTTGTCCTAGGCCCCCACAGACCTTCCTGGAGCAGTGAACTGCCTGTGTCTCCGCAATTCCATCTAGTATAAGATGGCCTGGTATACACAAAGACAGGCAGCTCAGCACCTTCTGTGCCAAGCCTCAGAATTGAAGACATCTGAGAGAGTTTAGCTCAGGTGAGGGCTTCAAATCCTGACACTCCCAGGCAAGGAAAAGATATCCATTCTAGCCTTGAGACTGAGGCCAGCGGGGTACTGGCTCCCAATATCTCTTTGTTGTCCCATCCCAGGCCAGGACTGAACCCCCAAAGGGATTTCTGGGTTCTGCTGCTTAGATAGGTCAAATGACCACTTCAAAGTCAACAGCATTTTAGCGCAGATCCAAAAGGAGACCCTCTAACCTCAAGACCTCCAGCCACAGCCAAGATATGGAGAGGGTGGTCAATGGAAAGCACACTCCAGGAACCCTGAGCAGAGGAGGAGGATTTGGGAGGTGGATGCTGGGGTTCTCGGCTCCTGCCTTTCCCCTGGGGACCCCTCCTGATGTCAGTGGCAGGCTCCCAGCTCTCTCAACTCCCTGGCATTGAGGCCTGACCACACTGAGACCAGGGTATAGTGGGCCTGGTGTTATGCAAGCCGGAATCTGTATGACTGCTGCTTCAGCAACTCAGGGAGCCCTAAGCCCACACAGTTCACACGCATGTGGAGAAAGAAATAGCGAGGCACAGAGAGGGAAGGGAGCTGCTCAAAGTCACATGGTGTGGAAAGGAAGAGTAAGATGTTAAGCTCAAGGCCCAGCTTAGGGTATAGGGTGTAGGGTTTGCAACCTTAAAAGTAGAGCCCCCTGGCTTGGCTCCACCTGTCCCTAGAAAGTATCAAGGGAAGCCTCACCATTTGCTGATAGTGCCAGAGATGGTCCGCAAATAAGGCCCACAGGCTCTCTCTGGCCTCTACCTTTGGCTCAAATTTTTTCACAAAATGGGCAGTCTTGGGTGACCCTGAAGAAGAGATACCCATGGCACACTCCCTGACCTGCCTCACTCCTTCCTACCCCCAGGAAAGGCTGGAGTGGGGCAGTCAGAATAGGAAAGGACATCTCGGCATTTCTTTCAGGATGAAGCCAGAAGGCGGGAGGGATAAATTTGCTAAAATGATGCTGAAGCCAAAGGGAAAGGGAATGGGGTTGACTCGAGGCAGAATCAATTTTCCAAACTGAATCTGTGGTTGTCTTCCCTTTTAAATGCACAGGTCCCCTGTCACCCCACCTGTCCACTCTGATTGGCCTTGTTCAAAGAGCTTCTCTCTGTTCTCTCTGGCTGGGTCCACCTCTCCCTCTGTTTACTTCTTCCTTTGTTTCTTTTACTCTTTCTCTCTATTTTTTCCCTCTCTCCCTGTGTCTCTCTTTCTCTTTCACTCTTTCTCTCCATCTCTCCTCTGAAATGAGCCTCTCTCCCCATGCCGCCAGCCCTTCTTTGCCCACCCTGTGGTTCTGCTTCCATCAGCTGCCTCCTGCATGCCCTCTGGAGGTTTTCTGTTGTTTAAAGAGTTAAGCAAAGGTTGGCTATTGGACCCTGTTGTGGTGGGGGGAGCACACAGAAATGGCTGGGCAGGAGACCCTTCCCATCCATGGGAATAGACTGAAAGCCACACTTGACTGCCCATGTGCTGACTCCAAGGGGGAGCACAGCTTAGAGTCACTGTCTTTCTCCATTCTGCATTCCCAATGCGGAGACCTTCTTTTCTTTTTTATTATTGCATTCCTGTCCCTGACCACTGAGAAGGTAGGTATCCCAGCTCAGCTGTGCGCTCGCTCGCTCCCATCTCCAGATAAGCCCTGCCACTCTGCTTGGTTTGAATGTGGTTTTCTTTCTCTCTCTTTCTCTCAGTCTCACTCTGGTTGGTTTTCTCCCCTGCCCTTTTCTTTCTTTATTTTAGTGACTACTCATTTGTAACTTGCATTTTCTCCAAATGAGCTACAAAGCTGTGTTTCCCGGTTTGTTGTTTGGTTTTCTTGACTTTCCCTGACAACTTTTCTGGTTCATTCTTCCCTCCTTTCCACCTTCCCTGCTCCTTCTTCCTCTCTACCCATCCCCACCCCACCCCCCAATCCTCCTTTACTCCCTCTCTTTCTCATTTCGTTGTCTGAATGCATTTCTGTGTGGTTTAGCATTCCAAGTTTGTGTTGCCTTTCTGAACTCTATGCTGCGGTTGAGCCAATTTGATTTCTGTTGTCTGGAGTAGCTGCTAAGCCTCTCACCCCTCACCCCTGCCAGCCCCTGGGGCCCACTTGGGCAATAAGCAGTGGTGGAGGGGCCTGTGCTGGGCCTTTTGGCCTCCAGATCCTGGAGGAAGTTCTGGCTGAGGTCAGGCCTGAGGAAAGAGCCCTGTCCCACCCTCTGGGACCTGCTGGGCTCCTGCAGGTTCTTCCCTGGCAGCCGGCAGACCTTTCGGGTGGGAGCTGAAGGACTTTGGGGGCAGCAGCTGATATCGGGGCTGAACCTCACAGCTCTATCTTTGGAGTGTGATGGTAATGGGTGGGAGTGAGCTGGCCAGGAGCAGGTGCTGGACTTAGAGGGCCTACTTAGCAAAGTCTCTTTGAGACAATTTGGGGGGATGCAGGAAGTGCTCAGCTAATCCTCCCCCTGCCTGGACCATTACCCAATCCAGATAGTGACTCCCTCCTTCTCCCAGCATCCTTCCATATTTTGAAGTTGAGCATAATGTGCCGAATGATCCAGAAGGGATAGTCAGTAGGAACCACAGTCCCCTGAGGTGTTAGGGCAGAACCAGGCTATGTCCTGGAATGTGTGACTCCCAGTCCAGTGCTCCTCCAGCAACACTGAAGTCACGTGTCAGAGGTAGGTCCTCAGGGATCGTCGCTCCCCATCCTGGCCCTTTAAACTGTTTCCCGTCCCACCTGGGAGCAGCTACAGAAGTTTGACATCCTAGTCCTTGTGAGGCCTCATTGGGCCTGCATCTTCAGCTTTGAAAAGGCCTCGTTTTCCCCAATATTGATCCCAGGGGTAGGTCCTGAGGAGCTCACCCACTTAGAACATTCCTCAACTTTGGGTGGTGCTAGGAGGGCTGACAAGGAAATTGTTCACAGAGGGAGAAAGTACTGCTGGTCTGACAGAGGAGACTCTGTCCCAGCCTGATGGAGAGAGTGGAGACCTTACCCTTGAGGAGTACCTGATGTGACCAGGGACCCAGAAACAGGATCTTCAAAAGCTGAATTAGAGAGGATCGTTGTCCCAGATGCTCACTTATTCTTGTCTTTAAGAATACCAGGATCGGGAAAGCACACTGTTCCTTGATACTCTCTTCCTATTGTCTTTTCCCCTCAAAAATTTCTTACGTAAGTAAAAGAAAAGCTTTCAGATAGGAAGTCAATGATCACTCAATATCATGATACTTTTTTCTCTCCAAATTAACTAAATCAAAGGGTTGTTTAGGTATCACATAAATTTAACCTGAGATAGTTGCATTAAAACAATTAAGAAATTTAAACACAAAAATAGAAAAGGTGACAGAGAGCACGTGGTACCAAGGAACAGAGGGATTCCTGGGAGCGGGGCTGAGGCAGGTGAGGTCTCATTTATTCATTCATGTATTTATTCACACATATATTAAGAAAGCATTTGCTGAGCACTCCTCCATGTCAGGCCCTGTCTGGGTGCCCATGCAAGGGGAGAGGCAGGTAGACCTGGGTTTGCAGCCCCCATGTGCCAGGCTGGCAGACAAAGATCACTCAGAATGATGAAAGAGGAAAAACTGAACCAGGCATGGGGTGCTTTGCTTGTCACGGTAGCCCTAGCCCTAGCACATCCTGGTGCAGTCCATACTAAAGAAATGAACAAGGATCTGTGGGATCATAGAGGAGCACACCTGACTCAGGGTGAGGCTCAGGACAGGCTTCCTGGAGGCAGTGGTCTTGGGCTGATGGTAGAGGGGAGATAGGCATTAGCCAGACTGTGGGTCAGAGAGGGGAGGGGGAAGAGGGGAGAAGGGTTCCCTGCAAGAGAGACAGGAGTCTCACAGAGCAGGCTTTCCGAGGAGATGCTTAGTGGTCCCTGGCCACAATAGTCCTGTCTAGTGATGGGATCCCATGGTGTCTGGGCTTAGATCTTCCTCAATTTCTGAGAAGAATGAGATCCAGCCAAGCTGCGGATGAGGCTCACCTTCCGGCAGGACCATGGCAACCCTTTCATGAGGGTTTCTGGAGGGATGGGTGGACACAGGTGAGACTGGCCCTAGGAGCCTTCCTCCAGGGAAGGTGCTATCTGCCACCCTTCCCAGCAACACCTTCCTCCCATTCTCTGCCATCCTGGCACTTGGGGGACATGCCGTGGGACCCCAGGCCTTCCTGTACTGCTCTGGCCCTGTTTGTCTGTGAAAGGACAGTAAGTCAATTGTACTCTGTAAAGAACCTCTCAACCCGTGAACAGGCGCACCCTGTTCAGCAAAGACTTCGATTATGTCCATTTTACCAATGGGGAAACTGAGGCCCCAGAGTTAGCTCACTTCCTTAAGGTCTCACAACAAACTTGCATCAAGGCTGATTCCAGCATGTTCAGTTTGCCAATTACTATCATATTGGGCTACGGCAGCCAGTTGACTTGGAGAAGTTGAGAGGAAAATGGGGAGAGCTTGGGCATCAAAACATGCCAGGCAGGAAGGGTCCGGATCAGCACAGAGACGTGGCCTAGAGACTTGCATCTCAGTGGTTGAGGACAGCAACGTGATGGGGGTGGGCATCCGCCCAACCCAGACCTTTTCTGTTCCTAACACTCCCTCCCACTCCCAGCCCAACAGTAGGAAGTAGTGAAGGCCCTGCAGTGCCTGTGGGAAGAAACATCATGGCCCTTGGTCTTCTGCCCACACTGCTGGCCTCTTCCCTGGAGGCAGAAGTAGAGGCTCAGACCCAGAGTCAGGGCTGGAACAGAATTCACATCCAGGTCCTAATTCCCGAGTTTAGTATTCTGCCCACTCGCCTTGCTGCTCCCATTCCCACCACCAAAGTAACAAGCAAAGGCTTCTTAAAGGTGGGGTCCACTGTCTCCTTGGGTATGGATTACTATGCATTGGCTGCCAGGGCCCCCACTCTCCTAACTAGTATCTGTTCACTTTACACTCTTTGACAACCCAGGATATAGGAAAGGAACTGGAAATGTGAAGAACCTGGAGACTTCTTTTTCATTTGCCTTCTCTGGAAGGAAAAGGATGCTGAATGACAGAATCTAGTGCTGGGGGCTTGGGAGCTGTACTGGCTGGGGTGGAGGGTATATGTGTTGGGGAGCCAATGTCTCCTGCTAATGTCTATTGAGAACAGAACTACCATCACAGAGGGGCCATGGCTGAACAAACCAGCCTCCATCTCTCCTAGCCTAGTGTCAGGGTACTCAGAGGTATATCTAGGTACCAGTAATATCTACTCTGCCTACCTATGCCTTACTCTGCCCCAAACAGAGATGCCAGGCTCTCCCAGGAGAAGGTCTTCATGGCCCATCTGACTCTGGTCAGCTACTCTCTCACTCGCTATGGCTGGTGTTTACTGGCTGCTTCAGCCACCAGCCATGAGCTGGCTGTGCCTTTCCACCAATGGAGCTGACTTTTGGCTCTACCTCAATGCCCAGGCTAGATCCAAGCTTGCACAGAGAGGCCTTGGCATCATCCTGTCTCCTGCAGGAAGCATCAGGGCTATGCCAACATACTCCTTCCCATCCCTGGCAGCAAGATGCCCTGAGGGGTGGCATCTGGTTTTGTTCTCTCATCCTAAGAGCCTGCCAGAATACTTGGCCCAGACTCTGCTCCTGTTCTAAGACTTCCTGTTTTTGCCCTGGCCCTTATAAGGACATTTCTTCTTTCCTCAGTAAATTGCATTGAGGCCCTACTAGGTGCCAAGTTCTGTGATCACAACTGAGGTTACAGAGCTGAATTCAACGCCAGATCTACCCTGGAGGTGCCCAAAGTCAAGTTGGTGCTGGTGATTGGGGTTGGGGTAGGGGTGAGGGACAGGTATAAACAGTTATAATCAACAGAGATTATCAGGGACAGATATAATCAACTGTTATCAGAAGGAAGCCCAAGGACAGGAGGAGGGTTAGTTCTGTGGAGGGAACAGGATGAAGAGGGCGGTCAAGGGGTGTGCAGAGAATCCTGGAATATTTGCTCTGGAAGGAACATCAGGAAGCAAAGCCCAACCCTCTCATTTTGTAGATGGGGGAACTGGGGCCCAGAATGGGAAAGTGACTTGGCCAGGGTCACTCAGTGAGATTGTGGTAGGCTCTCAGACCCTGGTTCCTAGCCAGGGCCTTTTTGAAGGTACCAAGTGCCCTTTCAGGTTTTCTGTATCCAGATCTTTGTGTCCTAACTCCACTTTTGGAAAAACATTTGACATCTCTATCCAGTGGTCACTCAAGAGGTGCCTACTCAGGCCTGAGGAGCCAGGCACTGCCAGTCCTTCCTCCAGAGGCGGTGTGGCCTCCTCTTGGCCTAGAATGGGGTGGATGAGTTTTTCTCTCTCTCTCTCTATCTCTCTTGCATTTTTGTGAATCTAATGATGAACTTACGCTACCACACTTTTCCCTTCTCTTACACATCTTACCTACTAAAGGAGGAAGTGCCACTTTATTGGTAAGTGGACGTTAACCAAGAGGGACTTAAAAATCAGAACTTAAAAAAAAAAAAAAAGAAAAAAAAAGAGAGAAACAGAAAGACAGTCGGGTGCTACTGACAGCTCCACAGGTCTCTGCAGGGCCGGAAAACAAAGAAAGAAAAATGTTAACAGAAAATGTCAGTTCCCCAGGAGTTCAGACATTGTTTTTGATTTTGGTATCTAATGACATTGGTGGATTTTGTTTTTTATTTCTGTTTTCCTTCCCTTTCTTCGGTTCAGTTTTGAGTTCAGTTGTCCCGCCCCGCCCCCCCCATCTGTGTGCTGTGTGCCCCTTCCATTCCCTCACCCACCCCCACGCGCTGGGGGGCCTGGTCTGCTGGGCTGGCACTGGCCCGGCCTCCCGGTGCCCGCCCTCTCTCTTCTCTCGGCCGGGATCATCTGTCCCATAGTGGGGCAATGCCAGCCCCCGTGCCCGTCCTGGA
>NW_024352787.1:27940366-28014758 GCF_902729225.1 Pteropus medius
ACTGATGGTCTGATTCTCAAACTGGCCCTTCCTAGCCCTTGATGATAGCATTGCCTCCTCCCCTCACCCCAGAGCTAGAGACCAGACTGCCAGACTTGGAACACCCACCCCCAGACAAGTCACACAGCCCACCCAAATGCCAGTGGGTCCTAAGATGGCCGACCCACACACACCCTACCTGGCACCCACCTCAGCCCCTCTCCCAGGCTGCCTCCTCCTCCTTCCACTAACGTACACTTGTTTTCTTCCTCAGAATTAACCCCACGTGATGGGGGCATTGTCGCCTCCTTAACTACTCTCTTCTTTTTTCTTGGTCACAGCCTTCTGGCTTCAAACTAACTCAGGGGCTGGCGGGAGGTAGCTGAGTGAGGAGAGGGGGACAGTGGGGCCTGGGCTGGGCTGTGGGCATGGGTAGCAGTGGCCAGGGGTCTTTTCCTTGTTCCTTTAATTTGACCTGAAAAACCAAAACCCTCGATTCTGTCGGAAATAGAGGAGCAGGGCTGGGTCATATCCACAAACACTTCCATGCATAGAAGCCGCTGCTTAACTTTGTTGGTGTGAATTGTCCATATTTAAAAGTTTCATTCATTCAACAAATATTTATTGAGCACCTACTCAGGTCAAGCTGAGATTCAGCCCCCTTTCCCTGCAGACAAGCGAGGAAAAACAAAATGATCAACATGAAATTGGCAAGTGACCACTAATTGTCCAAACCTGTTGGAGCGGGGGAGGCGGGGGTACTCCAAGGTCAGGGCTCAGGGGAATCTGAGGCAGGGAAGCCCTGGCCACTGCTGTGGAGGGGCTTGGAGCCTGAGTGAGGGCCCAAGATGGGCAGAGCTCAGGGCCCTGGATGGCCTGTAATCAGCTTTTCCCTCCCGGCAGTGCCCGAAAGCGGCCCATCCCCTACTATCGGCCCAGCCCCTCATCCTCCTCCAGCTGCCTGAGCAGTGACTACTCAAGCCGGAGCCCCAGCCGCAGCCCCAGCCCGGGCCACAGTCATGGAAGCTACAGCAGTCGCAGTCGCGGGACGCGAAGCCGCACATGCAGCCCCTCCCAGACCCCCAGTCCCAGCTACCACAGCAGGAGCAGCTCAGAAAGTGGGGGCTTCTGAGCCCAGACAGTCCCAGCTTGGTGCCCACTGGCACAGTAAGAGGCGAGGGGTCAGGCCCCAGGACTCATGGGGGAGCCTTCACCCCACTACTACAAAGAGGTCCCAGGCCCAGGGAAGACCTTGAGGGTGGGCGCCCGTAGACAAGGAGGAGCTGGGTTCTGCTGCTTCTAGAGGGTCCCCACCCCCACCTCCTGCCAGCCCACTGTATACAGGGAACAAAGAGCCTTTCGAACACAGGGATCGCCCTGCCCTCCTTCCTGCTTAATGCACTAGGCTGGAGACCTCAGCTCAATGGACCCAGGGACACCTCTGAAGGTACCAGTCCTAGGAGCCTCCCTTACCTACTCTGCAGGGCCCTTGGCTCCTCTCTATCACTGGGCGGACAAGGAGGTAGGACAGCAAGCAGAATCTAAGTTAGAAGAAAGAATAGCGTAACCCTTGGTGCACAACCATCCAGGCTGGGGAGCTGTTTCCTTCTGAGCTGGCTGCAGGAGGACCCTGGCTGAGGGCTGGAGGCTGGCCCCACAGCCTCCCTAAACCCCTCCCCTGGCCCAGGAGTGCCAGAGTAGGTGGGCCCCTAAGCCCCAACCTGAGAGTCAGGGATCTTAGTCTTGGTCCCACCTCTCTTCTTCAGGTTAGACCCTCTTCTCCAGCCCGCACCCCATGCCCTGGGCTAAGGCCACAACAGCCAGGCCTTCTGCATGACAAGAGGTGGGACAAACAGACCACAACTGCATCTGACCCTAAGATCAAAAGGGGTCCAGGTAGGGTGGTGGAAGAGAGAAAGGCTGGAAGAGGAGCCTATGAGAAAAGGAAGAAGCAATGCAGCCCGATGACTAAGCAGGCCCAGGTGTACCCGAGTGCCCCTTGTCTGAGACATGGGCCGGATGGCAGCACGGAGTCAGAGGCATAGGATAACATGTGCTTCAGGCTTGCCCAAGGGAGAACTTCCTCCTCAGGGTTTGACAGGGAGGTAGTCAGCCAAGGCTTCCCAGAGAAGGGTGCTACAGCCCTTGGGAGAAAGGGTAGGATCTAGACTGAGGGCCTTGACCTGAGGCATCAATGGGAAGCAGTAGCCTCCAGCCCTCCTCTGCTGCTCCCAGCCCCCTCCTCCTGGGGCCCTCAGGGATCTCATGAAGTCTTCCTTGGCCCAACAGGGCAGATGCCCTGGGCTCCAGTGGAGGGAGGGGTCTGGGGTCTGGTCCGGGTTCCCCATCTCTATTTCCTCCTCCCTCTTTCTCCGCGGTGCGGATAAAACTTGGACTCTAATAAAATACTCGGTGCCAGGATGGCAGTTGGTGAGACCTGGCCTCTGTGGATTTGGGTACCTGGGGAGTGTGGGGAAGGCATGGGGTCCTGGAGTCCTTCCCTCTGAGAAATAGACTTAGACTCCTCAGGAACCAGAGCCCAACACATCCATCCATTTCCCCCATCCCTCAACCTCCATGCATGAGTCTGAAGAGACTGCAGCTCTGTGGGAAGGAAAACAGGGACCCAAGAAGACCACTCCCACTCCCCCCAACTCCCACAACCCCACTAGCTTCAGCAGTGGATGGGGGTGGAGAAGAGAGAGGAGGCACTGGGCGGACACGCAGGCCCCTCCCTATAGGTGCAATGTTCCAGAACAACTAGAACATAGCTTAGAGCATCACGTGGCTGTGAATCCGGTCTCCTACTCTTCCTAGCTGTGTGACATGCAGGGCTGAGAGGCAGCAGAAAGGAAATACTGTCCTGAAAGCACTAAGCACCAGAACTGGCAAAGAGTGAGTATTCCATACATGGCCACTTAAGGAAAACAGAAGGTATCCGGCCCTGGCTGGGCACACACAAGGATGGGGCCTGGAAAGGGAGAGTTTAAAGTGGTGGGGTCTTTTTTTTTTTTTTAAACAGTTACTCAATTGTATTTCTTTCCTTTATATATATCTATCTAAACAGATACCAAAAAAAAAAAATCTCTTCCTTCTTTTCTCTTAGAATGGTTTTTAACCATGTTTTGAATCAACTGCTCTTTGAGAATCTGATGAAGATTGGGAACCCTTTCCCCAGAAGATGTGCACATGCCCCTGATTTGGCATACAATTTCAGAGCTCACAGATACTCTGAAGCCTTTAAGGTCCACAGGTTAAGAATACTGGTCCACTTCTGTTGAGGGAGCAGCTGACATGTCCCTGGCTCCGGTTTGCATGAGCCACGGTACAGATGTCCTTGGTCTGGTCTGGTTGCCACAGCAGGGGAGCTCCTGAAGCCTACGGCTGTGTCAACATATGACCTCCTCTCCAGTTCCTTTTTCTTCCAACTGTAAGGAGCACCTGAAGGGGCCTTTGGCCAGTGGCTCTGTTTCTGATCTGAGGAAGCTGTTCAAAGAAGCACCTGTGTCTCTTTAACCCTTTATACAAGCTCAGCAAAACTGAGCCTCAAGCAAGCAGTTTGAGCTATAAGGAGTACACACTGGCCCTGCTCTGGAGATGGCACCTCCTGGGCAAGGAGCATGAAAAACACCCAAAGGTGGCCATAGAAATTCAGCCTGTCTCACACAACCCATACCTGCTCCTTCACTTCCCTATTCCATTCCTCACTGCTCAGCCTGATGCCTTCCCCGCTGCACCCTACAGCCAGGCTGCCCCCAGATGGTGCCACTTCTTTCTTTCTGCCCCGCCTCCATTCCTGATTGAACAATCCAGGGCCTTCTCACCAGGACCCCTCCCATGCCTACCACCTGCTGCCTTGATCTTGCCCCCTCCAATCTATCCTGCTCTATCTAAAATGCAAATCCAACCTTTCATTCACTCATTCCACACATACTTATTGAACATCTACTGTGTGCCACACACAGTCCCCTGGCTCTGAGGACACAGTATTGAATTGATGAAACAGAACTTTCTGCTCTGTGGACCCTGCATCCTATGACTCTGTTCACCAGCTCGTAGGGCTCATAAGACCTTCCAAATGGCTCCACCTGGAATGGCCATCCTTTCCTCCCGCCAGCCTTCCAACCTCCTCTCCCACCACTGCCCTTTGACTCCAGTATATCCCAATCCAGATGACCCTCCTCCCTAGGTCTCGCAGGCATGCCCCTTCCACCTCCACAGGTTCAGGTGAACTCATGGTTCAAGGCCCAGCTCAGCTCCTTTCTACCCCCAAGAGCCTTCTGGTCCCCAGCTGTGGTGGCCACTCCTGCTTCTGGTTTCTTCCGGTGCTGGGTCTGTTCCTGCCATTAGGGCCTTAAGCTCTTGTTCCAGTTGTTTGTCGGCAAGTCTCTCCCTAAATCTGTGAGTTTCTGAGCCCAGGCCATGCCATATTGGTCTCTGTCACCCCAAAATAGGCATCTTTGAAATGTTTGTCGAATGAGTAAATGAGTGAATGAGAAAGCCAAGGAATGAATAGTTCCAGAAACCCTGGGGAAAGGTGGGGTGCAAAGGCAAGGTGTGGTGGCTTCAGGAAGACACTAGAGGGCGATAGAGAGAGGAAAAACTGCCAGTTGTTATTAGGCAGGAGGGGCACACACTGGCCTGGCGGGAGAGGAGAGAGCCCTGGGGGAGGGTCCATGTCAGCCTGGAATCCTGAAGCTCTTGTCCTCAGTGCCCTCCCTGGCTATTTGGGGAAGCGACGTGAGTTCCCTGGGGAAAGACGGGGAGGGTACTAGGGTACCAAGCCCCTGTAACTCCCATGGACTGAAGGTTCGGCCTCTGCTCAGTACCTTGGGAAAAGGGAAAAATACTGCCAGGAAGGCAGGCAAGAAAACAGGAAACTCCAATTCTGCAATGGTAACAAGAAGAGGGAGAATAGATGGGGGTGGGGAACCGTTTCAGGATGTGGACCTTTGGGATGCCGTAAGTCCTCTCCTGATCTCTGTCTCCGCAGATGGGGGCTACAGGGACCACCCGCATCTTTCCCCTCCCAACATACGCAGCAGCCGGGAGGCTGGACAGGGCTTTCCTGTGTCCTTTTTCCTTAATTGGTTTCCTTCAGCCGCAGACCCACAACAGCAAGTCACGAGTGCGCATGCCCATTTGGGTGTCCCAGCTGGCATCCGCCATCCCTTGCCTCGCCGAGGTGCTCTTGGAAGCCCTCTGGCCTCTCACCAGCCTCTCTCAGCCGAAGGTGTATTCAGCAAACTGGTCCTAACACCAGGTACCTGCTCTTCCTTCTCCAGGCCCCCTACCCCCTGAGAAAGGCCCTCAGGACACCTAAGACATGAGCCTAAGGCAGGGCCTCCCACCTCCACAGCCACCACAGGGGACACCACATCTCCATGTCCTCCCTCATCCACTCCCTCTGATCACCATATGCACATCGTCTCTGGCAGCATTAGGGGGCCTGGAGGAAGGGGGAAGAGTGGAGGAAAAACTGTTGATTCATGGCACTGGAAGGAGTCCAGTCGGCTCATTGTACAGATGAAGAAAATGAGTCATGGGAGCCGGCCACTGGCCAAGGTCACAGAGTCAGAGACATGTAGATCCCCAGACTCCCAAGCTAAAACAGATTCTTTCTGCTGCAGGGGTGGGAGAGGCCAGAGGAAGGGTCCCCTCCCACCTGGCCCCTCCCTGGCAACCATTCTGGGATGATGGAGGTGAGGTGATCTGAAGGTCAGCCAGAAGCCAGAGGCCTAGTGGGTGGGCAAGCTGGAAATAGGTTTTTGGAACTGGACTCCTAGAGGGGCAGTGTCTAGATGCTTCCAGAAAGATCTAGTGCCTCCCACCCCTAAGAGTTCGAATTACCACTGCCCACATTTTCATTTCCCAGCAGGCCCAGCAACCAACGCAATCTGCAATGTGTCATCTGTCAGACTTCTCCAGGGAGCTTGAGCAGCTGCCTGAAGACTCTCGAACTTTCTCTGAGGCTGGGCCAGAGTAGGAGGGGCTGGCTAAGCCACAGTTGGCAAAGGCCAACCAAGGGTGTGGCTAGTGTGGCCAAGGTCTCGGGCACAGTGCCAGGCTAGGAGGCTGGTCTTTGAACTGCTACAGAGTACCCCAGACTCTGGGGCCAAGGATGAGGGGAGGGGCCCCTCTAACTAAAGAATCTCAGACCCTGAGTGCCCACCTCCCCTCCCCATTGCCCTGCCTCCCCCATTAGCTTCTGGGAAATCCCTGGGGGTGGAGTCAGTTCTCTTAATCTCAGAAAAACTACCTCTGACAGCTCAGTGCCTAGAATGCTAGGGCAGAAGACTATCAAAGAACATTTGGGCAGGTGGGCAAGTGAGGGCTGACATCCAGCCTTTGCTCCTCTTGCCAAGCCTTGTGCCTGGTTTCAGGGTGCAGTCTCCTGGAGGAAGAGCACCTGGTCAGAGCTGGAAGGACCCCGGAGAGTCTGTCTCAATCCTCCCTGTCCAGACGGGCAACCCTTAGCTTCACACTTTACATACTCCCAGAAGTCCACAGCCCGCAGCCCTCCCTGGACTGTCTGGGAAGTCTCTCCCCCACCAGACAGAGAGTCAGGGGGTCTGAGTTCCAATCTTTACCACCCTCTTACCAGCTTTGTGAACTTGAGCTACTCTGACTCTCAGTTTTCTCATCTCAATAATGGGATTCTGATAAGATACTTGAATGCACTGAAATGCATGCAACTGGATAATTCTCATTAGTCTAAGTTTCGATATCCAAAATTAAGGACCTCCTTAATAACGATTAACTTTATTGAGCACCAGGCACTTTGAGTGCATTATTGCATTTTAGATTCACCACAACCCTGCCACATTTTGCAGATGGTGACATGGGCTCAGAGAGGTCACCAGGCCAGGGAACAGCAGCACCCAGATTCAAGTCCAGCCTTGTCTGACCCCAAAACCCAGTTTTTCCCACACCCCACCCCCTCTTACCATGACCTAGAGCCATTCATGTCCCTTCCCTTGTGACTGGCAGAGTGACTTAAGAGTCCCTCAAGAACTGGTCCTCTGAAGATGGATGTGAATTCTCTGTTCTGCCTCTCCCACCTGCCATGAGCAGAGCGATGAGGTTGCTGCACCTTGGGTTGCACAACTTCCCCTAGCTGGGGCGGTAGGAATGGATCCTCCCCACCTGGTTTCAAGCAAGATGAAGGGAGCCATGAAAGGAACTTGTGTTTACGAAGTGCCGGCAGCCAGGTAGGCAGCCCCCACCCAGAGCGTGGCTGGGCCTGGCAGGGCCACACCTGAAAGCATCCATGACCACACCTGACAGCTCCCTCTAGGGTGGGGCACCTGGGCTCCAGTCTGGGCCAAGGTGGGCGGACAGGGGTGGATGAGGGCCCTCCTTGGCTCCTGACCTCATTCCGACTTTATAGAGCAGGGGCGGGTGGGGCTGCAAGCCCCAGGGAGCCAAGGCCTGAGACTTCCTGAAGCTGAGACCCTTGGGGGTCAGCAAGTAGCTCTCAGCTGAGACCTACTGGGCTCATGACATGATCCAGCAAGGGAAATGGGGACCCCTGTCCTGTCTGCCTCCCACCCTTAGCCCAAGAGAGCCCCAGGTGCTCAGGGGCCTTTCCAAAGGTGACATCGGATTCATGGCCCTGATGGGGCACAGGTGGGTAAGAAAGGCATCCAGGAGCTCTCTCTCTTGAAGAGGAAACTGAGGCTCCAAGAGGGCATAAGACTTGTTGTTACTCTCAGCTCATTGAGGTAAGTAGCCTGGAGTCTGGCTTCCAGCCCCTCAGGTGTCCTGGGCAGGGCAAGTCTCCCTGGAGAACTAGCTGAGTACAGCCTCAGCCCAGGAGAAGGGCAGCAATCAAGGTGGGTCTCAGAAAGAGAGGAGGTAGGGAAACTCCAAAGGAGCCCCTGTGAGTAAGAGCCCTGAGCATTGGAGAGGCAAGACGCTTACTCTGCTGGTGTCTTACAGGAGACAGTGGGCTGACTCTGAACCTCGGTCTTCTCATCTAAAAAGGAGAGATAGTAAGATATAAGTCAGAAAAAGGAAGGCTAGACCAGGGTCATACCTATGCAGGCAGGAAAAAGGGAATGTTAGAATTATGGCAGAAGCCTAGGGGCCCCAACTTCTACTAGAGGTGAGAGATGAGGACCTGGATCCCATAAGTTGTAAGATAGGAGGGGTCAAGGGGCAGGCCTCGGGCTCCAAGCAAAATTGAACAAACTGTACTACCTGAAGCCCCCTCTCCTTTTGTGCTGTGGGAAGCAAAAACAAAAGGGGCTTTGAGATCATAATCAGGAAAAACGGAAACTGAGGCATAAAGAAAGGAGGGGCCATGCCCCCAAATCACACAGCAAGTCAATGGCAAAGCCCAGACTAGATTCAAGGTTGCTGCTTTTCAGCTTCTCTATCTTCAAGGAAAACGAGATATAATGTGGAGATTGACAATAACCTTCCTTCTCCTCCGCTCTAAGTATTGGGCTTAGGCTTCCTCAACTGGGCCAGCCCCACTGCTACGGGCAGGGAAAAAATGGCCAGACCCACGCACACCTCTCCTCCCTCTTCGCTCTCTTCAATTCCTGGTCGATAATAATAATAATTAACGATTATGATGTACCAGGCCCTGGGCTAAAGTCTGTGCATGCATTAAGTCACTGAATCTTCACACACACCCAATGATGTAAGCGTTATTATATCATCATCATCATTTCCTTTTTCCAGATGGGGAAGCTGAGGTAGACAGAGTCTAACTTGCACAAGTTATTCCAATTACTGGCAAAACCGGGATGTGAATTCAGGCAGTCTGGCTCCAGCATCTACACTCCTAAAAACCACACCAGACTGCTTCTTAAAACATTACTTCACAGACACCCTGTTTCAAATCTCGGCTCTGCCACTTCCTAGTCATGTGAGCTGGGACAAGGGGCCCAACCTCTGTTAGCTTTGTCCTCCTGGACAAAATAACGGGACTGTCCACAGCGCTTCAGCACCCAGGCCTGTGAGTGTCCAGCAGTGGGCCCTGTATCAGCCTCAATGCTCCGGTCATTTGTTTTTCTAAAACAGAGAAGGTTCCAGATGTGGGCAGAACCTTCCTCGCCCCAGCCCCGCCCCCGCCCCCGCCCCGGTATGCAGGGGGAGGGGCTTCCCCCAACCCGTCATTGCCATTAATAGAGACCTGAAGCACCGCCTGCTAAAAATACGCGGCTGGAGCCGCATAAAAGCGCTGCCGGCTCCAGTGCCCGATATGCCTCCGAGCTTCAGCCAGACGTGCAGAACCGAGCCAGCATGACCGAGCGCCGCGTGCCATTCTCGCTCCTGCGGAGCCCTAGCTGGGACCCTTTCCGCGACTGGTACCCGACTCACAGCCGCCTCTTCGAGCAGACTTTCGGGATGCCCCGGTTGCCCGAGGAGTTGTCGCACTGGTTGGGCCAGAGCGGCTGGCCGGGCTACGTGCGCCCTGTGCCCGCGGCCGCCGTCGAGGGCCCCCAGGGCGTGGCCGCGCCAGCCTACAGCCGCGCGCTCAGCCGGCAGCTCAGCAGCGGCGTCTCGGAGATCCGGCACACGGCCGACCGCTGGCGCGTGTCTCTGGACGTCAACCACTTCGCCCCCGAGGAGCTGACGGTCAAGACCAAGGACGGCGTGGTGGAGATCACTGGTGAGCTCTGGCTCCTCGGGAGCGGAACTGGAGGGGCGGAGAGCCTGGGCGGTGAAAAATTAGCCTTCTGGCCCTGCCCTCTGCCTGTGGGGATGAGGATAGCTTCTAAGGGAATTTTCGGCCCCCAATACACTCTATTGGGGCGGGGGGAACATACCCTTTCAGTG
This sequence comes from Pteropus medius, assembly GCF_902729225.1. Taxonomy (NCBI): domain Eukaryota; kingdom Metazoa; phylum Chordata; class Mammalia; order Chiroptera; family Pteropodidae; genus Pteropus; species Pteropus medius. Next base: position 27,950,138 of record NW_024352787.1, read on the forward strand.
GAGAGCCCTCAGCCTCCACCTCCAAATGACCAGTTTTTTCTACGCCTACCCGCTCCCCATCCTGCGGTCACTGTGAGGATAATGGCCTCCTCCGGTGCTGTCTCTGCTCCTAGCCCGAGTCTGTGGAGGGGGCGTGTGCGTATGCTGGGCACTGCGCCACGACCTCTAAAGTTCTCAACCTAATTGGCCAGAAGATTCTGAGGGCCCTGGACAGTCCGGGGGTCCCCAAATCCCTTTGCCAGTTCGGGTCTGCCTTGAGTCCAGGCCACCAGGTGGGTGGGGCGTGTTTGGATGTGGGCCGGCCAGAGAAGCGGCCCCTTCCGCAGTCTCTGACCTCCTTCCCCTCCCGCAGGCAAGCACGAAGAGAGACAGGATGAGCACGGCTTCATCTCCCGGTGCTTCACTCGAAAATACACGTGAGTCCTGGCCACAGATGGTGGGGGGGCTGGAGGAAGGCACAGTGACTCACCTGTGTGTGACTCTTGTCCTTTCTCTCTGCATGTCCAGGTTGCCCCCTGGTGTGGATCCCGCCCTGGTCTCTTCTTCCCTCTCCCCTGAGGGCACACTCACCGTGGAGGCCCCAATGCCCAAGCCAGCCACCCAGTCTGCAGAGATCACCATCCCTGTGACCTTCGAGTCTCGTGCCCAGCTTGGGGGTCCAGAAGCTGGGAAGTCCGAGCAGCCTGGAGCCAAGTGAAAGCCTTAGCCCTTCTTCGAACCCCTCATTAGCCATCACTGACCATCCCCACCTGTCAGCCTGTATGCTCTTTTGATACATTTATGCTGTTTTTCTCAAATAAAGTTCAAAGCAACTGCCTTCTACTGCTTCAAACCCTGGTGTGTGGAGGCCTAGGGGTTGACACCATTTGCTGACTCACATGTTCCTCACATTTGCTAAGGGCCTGCTGTGTACCAGGCCTCATGGAGGGCCCTGTGAGTACAACGGCGTCCATTACAGACCACAGCCCTGCCCTCCAGCCCCACATCCATTAAGAGAGAAGTAATGATTGTAACCAGCAATTAAAAACCAAAGGACCAGGTGTGAGAGTTGGGAAAAACCGGGGGTGGCACCTGGCCCAGGCTTGGGCACTCAGGAACATCTACGCTGGGGTCAGGTGAAGAAAGACAGCAGGGCTGTGGGAGGGGAGCCTCCTGGGAGCTCAGAGTCCCTTAATGACTTTATCATGACTTTATTATCCTCCCAGAAAGAAACAGGACCATGTAGACAGCATGGGAGGTGTGGCAACTCCGGGTGACTTTCTGAGGGAAGGTGGGCCTAGTCAAAGGACCCCATCCCCCTGATGCCCATGCATGCAGGATGGAGCCTGGGCTCTCAGGCCGGAGGGTGCCCTAAAGAGAGGGCACTGTGGCCTAGGCTTCGGTAGAAGAAAGGTAGAGACCCTGACAGGGAGGGTAGTGGCCCCAAGAGGGCCTGCCTTGACTGGCCTAGGCAGGAACGGTCACACCCACGTTGGCTCTCTCCTTTGTCTGCCCTCGCCCAACCCACCACCCTCTCACTCGGCCCAAGGAGGGTTTGGAGGGACTAAGGGAGGGAGAAAACAGATGGGGACTTTGGAGCCCAGTCTCAAGTCCCCAAGAACTTGAGAGACCCAACACTGTCTATACAGACACGGTCACAGAGCCTGAGGCTGTGATCAGACACTCCTACATTCTTTTCTAAGCCCACAGCCCTACTTTCCCAGGGTCCCTAAGAGGAGCAGCAAGCCACAGGGAAGGGCCCGTGCAGATGTGCATGTGTGTGCACACGCACGCACACACATACATACATGCTATACCTCTGACACTGTCCGGCCTCCTGATTTTTTCTCCTTGGTATGGGTTCCATGCTGGGATACAACAATCTAGAGCAGGCATAAAGCCAAAGCAGGTCTCAGCCTTTTTAGTTCTCCCTGGACTTGGAAGGAGGCCAACAGGAAAATAAATACATAGGATAAGAATTGTGCTGGCCCAGCTGGCAGCACAGGTCTGGGCCTGAAGGCCAGGGCACTGCCCAATCTACACACCCTTCCACCACTCATTTCCTGAGCTCCAGTCTCCTAAATCTGCTGCCTTCCTCTCAGACACACACATCTCAGGGTCTTCTGGACACTTCCATGTTCCCATGGCCATAACTCAGAGTCAGCCCATCTAGTTCTCACCCTTGCTCTGGTCATCATCATGGCCTGGCCTCCATGGGCGTGGCTGCATCCTCCTACTTTGTCAAAGAGAGCTATAGCAAAGCTGCCAGCTCCTCCACCAATGCCCTTGAAGTGTGCGAAAGCTGATGCCAAGCCTTTGACAAGGCAATCCTCACATTAGCCCTGGGAAGAGGTGTGGTTAGTCCTGCCTAACTGGGCACAATGAGCCTCAAAGCAATGAAGATACTTGCCTTGGTCAACACAGCTACTCCTGGAGGGGGTAGGGCCATTTGTGTGGCCATAGGCAGGGGAGGACAGGTTAGCTCATATAGGAAGGCTGGGGAAGGGGGCTTTCCATTGCTTAAAGTGCTGCAAATGAGGCTTGGTGGGACCTCAGAAGAACAACAGAGATGCAGCTGAGCCTAGGGCTACAGGCAGCTCATAGGAGCCAGGCTGCAAAATGGCCTGGAGGGAGCTGCCAGGGGTCTCAGGCCCAGAGTCCAGGGCCATGGCCTGGGGCAGGCAGGGGGTCAGGCCTGAGGTGCTGGCACAGTAGAGTAAAAGGGCATCAGCTTTGAGGTCCTCAGGGTTCAGGCCATCATCTGGGACACAGCTGGGGAGTGGGGTAGGTGGGAGGGGAGGAATTCATTCCCTGCAAAGGAAACAGGTCCCAGTCTTCATGGGAAATTAATGTAGGAGATGAGGAAACTGAGGTAGATGCCCTGTGGCTTACCTGGGCCACACAAGAAGCAGAGGCAGAAGAAGGTCTGAGATTGGGCTGGCCCTAAGTCCAGAACTCAGCTCAGAAGATGTGGAATTTGAGGCAGCACCTCTGGGCAGAGTGGACAGGACTGTCTGGCTCAGGTCTGACGGGGGCGGGGGCGGGCGGCGTGGTGGTTCCATTGGGAGGGGCTGGCTCTGGGCCTTGGGAGACCTGGTGAGTCCCTGCACTGCCTCTGTAGTGCAGGAGCAATTCCAAGCCTCTCCAGGCCTTTACCTGATTTTCACTGGGTCCTTTTCTAAGGCCTCTGATATCCTTCAAGACTCAGATGTGGCCTTGATTTGATAAATGCTAGCATCTAGGCCCCTCTGCTCAGTTGAAGGGTGGCTGAGCGGCAATGTTCCTGGCTCCAGGTTGATGACAAAAGCTCCCTCAAGGACCTCAAGTCCCTGTGACTACCTACAGGTGCCAGTTACCCCAAGGATCTGTGGAGTACATGAGCCATCCTCAGTTCTAGGCTAATTCCTAGGTCTCTCCTTTTCTCTCTCTCCCAGCTATGAAATCTACCTTCCCTGTTGGCACCTCCTCTGGGCCCAGCACCCAGCCAGTCGGTCCAAGTCACTGCTCTCACAGGGGCAAGTGGAGGAAATAGCTTAGTGACAAGCAGCATTATGCATTAGAGAGGGGCTGGGACATCCTGTGGAGTCTTAATGGAGTGGAAAAAAGATTTCCAGAAGCGACCCTTGTGTGATAAGCAAGGGGAAATAGTGTGGGCAAGGGCTGAAGGTTGGTGGGTTCAGGCTGGACAAGTGGCAAGTGAAGGAGAAATAGAGAGAGCAAATGAGGGAGGTGTGTGGGGTTCTGTCTTGGGGGCACTGAAGGCCACACTAAGTGCTGGCTACTGGAGTCAACAAAGGGTTTAAGCATCCCCGCTTTAGAAACAAGATTCCAGATCTTAGAGGAGAGTGGTTGGGAGCGGCCAGCCAAGGGGCTGCTGAGATGTCGTGGATATGGGTCCTGCCAGGGAGAGGGAGAAAGGGTGCCAGGTGCCTGGATGTGGCAGCCACAGGCTCTGCAGTGTGGGGTGACCGATTGGTTGTGGAAGTGTGGGGAGTGGGTGAGGAAGAAGGGGATCTGCTGAGGCTGTGGCTCCCTGGGGCTTGCTGACCTCACAGTCTCTGTAAGGTCAAACAGCCCCCAGAGCTTGGCTGCTGGAGGGAGTGAATTGTTTCCAGATACCATCATCTTCCCTGCTATAGAATCAACCCGGGGTTTGCCAGAAGCAAGTTCTCTGTGGAGAGGGTGAGGTGCGAGGCAAAAGCTGCCCAGAAGATCCCAGTGCTGGTCCAAAGGGCGTGGCCACAGAACCTTTACGATGAGGGAGGGACAACCAAGGGGAAAAAGAAGGGTCCGGCAGGACTGGAACCTCTGACCAGAAACTGGCCATGGGGTTAACAGTTAGAGACCCCAGACCCCTGGTATTCTGGCAGCCACCCAAGCACTATCCTACTCTGGCAGAGCCCAGGACAGTGCACGGATAAGGCTGGCCAGGGTCTCATCTGCTGGTCTTACCTTGGACTCCCTGCACCTCTGTACCCCACCCCCACCTCCATATGCTCACAGTGGAACCGGGGGTTTGGGACAGCACTAGAACTCAGGGCTTGGCCCCAGGTCCAGATTTGCACAGCAGCAATGAACCGTCAGCCCAGGACCAAAGCAGGGAAGGAGAGAGAGGAAACTGCATGGATGAGGGCAACCAGGTGAGCCTGGGCTAGTCTTAGTCAGAACCAGACACTGGGTAAAATGGAGGTTAAGCCCTGCCTTCATGTTGATCTACCAATAAAGTGACCACAGGCAATGCGGAGGAGGCCCAGCATGTGCCCACCAAAACCCAAAATATGTAGTCTGTTCATCAACCAGTGCCCCTGTGTACCAGCCCTGAGGAGCACAGGGTTCCCTGAGGGAGATCCACAACTAAACAGGAACTCACTCCATGCCTGGCACAACTCTCTTAGTCAAGGGCTCTGGGTCCTCCTCCCCCTCTTCCACTTGGCCAGGTGACTTTGGACTTCACTGTATACATTTAACCCTGCCTCCCAAAGATAAGCCATATTCTCATACACTTCTTATGAGATAGTTCTTCCATCTTCTAGTTGCACTGGGAGAGCTGGCAGCACAAAAAGTACTGGTAATCCCAGGCTTGGCTAAGAAAGGACAGCTCTAGGTCAATAGCAGAATGGCTGGATGGACTCGGGTAGCAGCATGGAGGGTGGAAAAGCCTCACTAGCCAGCCAGCCACCTCCCTCTCCACTGAGGAGCAGACTGAGGGTAAGAGAAAGTCAAGTGCTTGACTAGAGAGAATAGGTCATGTCTGGAGACCCTGGGGAAAGCTGCCCAGCCGTGGGAATGGGTCACTGTAACATAATGACCCCCTCTCACTCTTCCTTCCAGCCTAAAGTGGCAGTGGTTGGATCAACTGGCAGCACTGGTGGTTCAGGGGCTGCCTCAGTGGAAGGAAGTTACTCCCAGGATTAACAGAGCAGAACCTGCTCGGAAGGCTTGGAAAAACATAGAGGGTCCAGGAGCAGCATTATGTTCAGGATAAAGCACTGAGCTATCCCAGGTCTGTTCCTGTCTGTCCCTGTCAGAGGCATGGCCTGAAGTCCAGCCTGCACTGGGCTCAGTTTCCATTCTGAGGCATCTGGGTGACCTCTGAGGCCCTCCTGCTTTGATTTCCTGTCAGTGTGGTCAGCCCCATGCAGAATGGAAACCAAGGGGGAACTGTGAAGATTGGCGGCTGCCCAGGGTCAGTCCCCTAACAATGACAGGAAGGCCAAAGTCCCAGGGGTGACCAAGGATGTAAAGATAGCTCTTTGCAGGACCAGTAGGGCTTCGGTCCTGGCCCTGCCCCCAGGGCAGGTGTGGGTAACCCTTTTCTTCCCACATCATCCCCCCTCCACAAGATGGTTTCATGAGAGTCCTTTTGTTAAGGAATGGCTTAGGAATAGCTGTGAGAATCTCTGTGTTCAGGAGTGGGGCGGGGCAGCGGGTCAGGGCGGGCAATGGGACAGGGAGACTGAGAACTTAATCAGGTGAATGGATGATTAGAAAGGTCACTGAGCCCTCTTCCTGCCAAGCCTCCTCCCTCTGTGATCCCCACCCCCATCTCTCTCTGAGCCATGGTAGTGGAGCTATCCTTTTACAATCCCCTCAGTGGTCCTGTTGAAGATCCTGAAGACCCTCTTCTCTAGACTTGATCAGCTTGAAGGCCTTGAACCCTAGGAGTGGCCCCACAGGCTAATCCCTCATCAGGAGTTCTGGAGCCCCAAGGCGGTGGTTCTGGAGGAGTAATCAATCCCTACCAAGCAGGTGGCAGGCCTGGCCCACTCAGGCCTCAGGCTGTACTGGCCAACTTCAGAAAGGAAGCCTTAGCCCCACCTGTGAGGGATGGAACAGTGCCAAGGCAGGCCCTGAGACTGCCCCCTACAGGACTCCTGGGGCTGGGTGTTTTGTTCTCCCTGTCTCTCCCCGTTCCCTAGGCCCAGATAGGACAGTGACTGCCCTCTGGTGCTCTCCCAGAGACATCCAGATACCTGACACTACTCACCACAGGACATTTGGGAATACCTACCCAAGTTCTGGGTCCTGCCAGGTCCAGAGCAGAAATGGAAGCAGGAGACCCAGTCTTGAAAAACACTGACTCCTTCCAGCCCCACACCTACCGTGCCTTTATTCCTGTTTTTCTCTGCTCTGGGCCTCAATCTTTGAGAGCCCTGAAGCCTCCTGAAAGTTCCTTCCTGGAGGACCCAGCCCACTTCCCTGGCTGCCACCCCTGACTCTGCCTTCACAGGGTCTGGCAGCCAAGAACTGGAGCCAGAGCCCCTGCTCCACCCTGCTGCATATTGACCACTATTTGTTACTAATCACAAATGGCATGTATTGGGCACCTGCTAGCTGCCAATCACTCCTTAGCTTATTAAATCCTCATAGCAACCCTATGCACCCAAAAGTAGCACAGGATTGTTGTTATACTTTTAGCCACCAGTGTCAAATTGCCTGAGTTCAAATCCCCTTTGGGTCACTTACCAGCTGTAGGACCTTGGGCACCTAACTCTTAGTTTTTCCTCTGCAAAATGAAGTTGATCATACGAATTAATGGAGGTTAAGCATTTAGAACAGTACGTGGAGCACACAGTAAACACCTGGTCAATGCTAGGTGTTTTTATGAAGTAGACTGTATTATTCCCATTTTACAAATATGGAAACTGACTGAACTTGAAAAATTACACCACATAACTAGGACATGGTGGAACGAGAATTCAAATCCTGAGCTCTTAAGCTTTCTGCCACTGACAACCCTTCATTTGGAAAATGACAGACATTGCTGAATGACAAAAATATCACCTTTCTTCAGTAAACACTGAAGCTGATCTTCAATTCCTAAATCTAGGTTTGATTGTGCCTTGGGCAATCCATGTCTCCGGAGAGTATATATAGCTCTATGTTGAGAGGAGAAGGACAGAGATTGGAGTGTCTGCACTCCCTAACATTTGACATGATTCTGGGGGACAGCCCTGAGCAGCCACCATTCAAAGTTAGGAGCATCTTATCCAGGAGTGTGGGGGAGGGAAGGGCATTCAGCGCGGGAACAGCACATGCACAAAGGAGAATGGGGCTGTGCCACAGAGGACCCTGAATGTCAGAGGAAGGAGCTGGCCTCAGTGTCTTCAGGACAGCAGGTGTGTCTCCTACCTCAGCACTCCGCCATGGGACCAGTGTGTGAGGTGACAGAACCTGACAGACCTAAGTCGCCAACTCCCTCTGAGCTCTCCAACTGTTGTGTGGTTTGGCAAGCTATACAGAGCCCTGGTTTCCTTTGTAATACGCAGACCCACTGCGGCTGGTTCCAGAATGAGAGATATGTAGGTAAGAAAGCACAGCAAACCTACACAGGACATTAGGGGTCGAGTCGTTGTTCAGATGGGGAAAGTGAGGGATAGGCACGAGGTCAAAGACCCAGGAGCCTGAGGCTCCCTCCCAAACCAGTTCTTTCCACAGACCACGGTGTTGGACAAGGCCCGTAGAGGTCGCTAATGCCCTGTAAGGCGTTATAATGCCCTGTAAGGCGTTATAATGCCCTGCGGAGCCCAAACCAGGTTACTCCGGGTGACAAAGGCGCACGTGGAGTGTGGTGGGCGGAAGGCGGAGATGGAAGAGAGACCGAAGAGTGGAAAAAGGCGGATGAAACCCCGCCATGGGAGGAAGGCTGGGCCGGGAGTGAATGGAGCCCGGCAGCTGCGCAGGCAGATCCTGGCGCAGGGACCCAAGCCCTAGCAACAGGCCGACCATTGGAGGAACGGGACAGACTGGCCTGTGATTGGCTCTCACTAAAGCCCGCTATTGGAAAACGGGCCGTGTGTCTGCTCACAAACGGAGTGGGTGGCCTGTCTTGGAACCTTCGCGACCCTGGGTTGTCAGAGGCCCTCATTCTTCAGAGAAGGGGCTCGCTGAGTCCCGCGGTGAGGCTATCACGCACGCCAGGGCCGCATGACATGACGCGAGGGCGCGTAGAGCCATGCAGCTCACCCAGGCGAACTCGCCCTTATGCCTGCTGGCACACGCATATAGCACAATCCTTCACCTGAGACCCCGGTGTTTGGGAGTGGGAGGTGTTTTGAGAGCAGCCCAAGGACAGCGCTCCCAGAAGGGTTGGCGTGGAGGCAGGCTGGCTCGAGGGCGCTGCTGCTGTCCCGGGACCTGGGCCAAACCTAGGTTGCGGAAGGTTTTCAGGAAGCAGAACCCGGCTGAAATTGCCGGACTTGGAGAGGGCGGGGCTTGGTCCGTGCGGGCCAACTGCGGAGGCGGGCGGCACCCAGCCGGGAACAGCAAAGGACCGCACCAAAGGAGCAGGCCCCTACGTGGGGTCTGGGCTGGAAACGAGACTTGGTCCAAAATTGATGCTCAATACTCGCCTCAACTCCGAGACCTTGCAAACCATTTGGTAACCCAAGTAATGGGACGGGGCTACCAGATGAGCTGTCGCTGTTACATTTTAATACCCAGGTTCAGTTTGGCTTCTGTCGCAACTAAGAAATCTTAAATCCTCATATGCGGCAGGAAGTAATTATTACCACTCCTTTTGCTTTCCGCCCGGTAGTGGGATGTATTATCTGTTTCATCTTACAGATCTGGACAGCATTTAAGGAGATATAGAAAGGGACTCACCAAAGGTGATTGCAGTCAGCCACAAGCTGCTCATCTCTGTACCAGTTACCCAGTCATTATTTCCTGTTTACCTTGTCTCTTATTTCTAATGTAATCTAATTTAGGGCAAGAGAATATTTTTCACTGTCTTCCCATTATCCAACCCTTTCCAACCTAGAACTCATTACTGAGGGACCACAACATTCCCAAAAAGGAATGTTTTTAAAACAGCCTGTAAGCCATAATGACATACCACCTCCGTATTTTGGGAGGCTTGACTTTTAGAAGGCGATACGCTCTGATAACAAATCTAATGGAATCCAAAATGAGCCTTGCATCAAGCTTTAAAGAACTGACCATCAAAACTCCATCCCTAAACTCTGGCTTCAAGCTAAATAAGAGTGAAAAGAGATAAGTTTCAATATCTTTCTTGGCCCCACGAGCCAATAAGTGGTAGGGTGATTTGTCCATGATGGCGGGAAGAACTAGTTAATACCAAGACTTAAAACAAGCCAAGATTCAGTCTCATGTAGATCCGACACGCATGCCTGTTCTTGAGAATTCCCAGATACATGGTGGGCTACCTGTCTCCCAGTCACAGAGACAGAACAGCTGCAGGCCACCAGGACCCACCAGGCCAAGTGAGCACATACGTGAGATGGTTTGCTAGGTCAAAGCAAGTGATTGGGCACCTACCTAACACTTTTTCCACCCAGGGGAAGCAGGAGAGGTTTTTGAAGAGGCAAAACACCCTAGCCTAGAAGACCCAGAAAACAAGATGGTTCCCATGGTGGCAAACACTCCCTCTAGCCCGTTGTTCAGAACTGCAGCTTAGTTCTCATAGGCTCAGGTAACAGGCCTGATGCTAGCTGCTGCATAAGACCACTTGATTCTGGGGGAGAGCCCTGGCCAGCCCCTATTCAATTCAAATTCAATTCTACATGAACCACTGGGTGGAGGGACATAGTAAAATCCTTATGCAAAACAAAAAAGTGCCCCAAAAGAGATGGGAACAAATTAAATGGCACAGGAGCAAACAACTGGGCAAACCTAGAACGTGGACTATTCTGCAAGACCATCAAGTACCCTGGTCTCTTGAAAAAGTATCAAAAAAGAGGGAAAAGGAATAGAGGCTAAAAAAAACCTAATAATGAAATTAATTAATTTTAATTAGATCCTAGGTGTGGGGGGGGCGATGGTTACAAAGCTATTATATCAATGGCATTCTGGGGACAATTTAGGGAAATTTGAATATGGGTTGTTATTAGGGAATTACTGATTTCCTTTGGTGTGATAACACTGGTAGTTAGTTATATAAGAGAATGTCCTTATTTTTAGAAATATGAACACAGGGAATAAAATGTCATTACTGTCAAGGTTCCACAAAACAGAAATATAAAGTATGACGAAATGTTAACTCATATCAAGTAGTGGGTATTTGGTTATCGCTGTCATTCTTTTCACTTTTTGTCTTTGAAAATTTTCAAAAAAAAAAAAGTTTAAGGAAAACATGCCCCAATACCACCTACTCTTTAAATGGGGTTAAATCTAATTCAAGAGGTACTCATGGGACCACCAAATTTCAATTATCCATACTAAAAAATTACAAGGCAAAACCTTTTATCCAAGAGTCACTTAGTGCTCAAAAGAAACAAAGAATCCTTCCATCTCAAATCCAGAGTCAAATCTACTGCCTCAAACTGAGCCAGATGAGGAAGACTAGAGAATAGTGGTTACTTCTAGGAAGGGGAAATGGGTGACTTGGGAAACAGGCATAAGAGAAACGTCCTGATAAACCAGGAGTCGCTAAACCACTGGCCAAATAGTAAAATATTTAAGTTTTGTAGGCAACATACTGTCTTTGCACTTTTTTCTTTATAACCCTTTAAAAATATAAAAACCAATCTCAGCCCGAAGGCAATAAAAAACCTGTTTTAGACCACATCCTTCTGTATTTTAAACGTGCATGCACTACCCTATTTAAATAAATACCAAAAAACCATAATCTTTCCCAAAATAATTCCTATTGACTTTCATCTTCCATAGCATGGATAATTGAGTGCCGTTTCAAAATATTACTTAATTGGGAAATCCTAATCCATTTTGTCTCGCCAGGTATAGATTAAGTATAAAGATGAGATACCAACATCCTATGACCTGGTACTGAGGACTCATCAGTGTGACCCAGCCACTCTTGCCCCAACCACTCCTAACCATAGCTATCTGTGGTTAATTAGAGGTAGAGTTTGTGGACACTCAGATTCAACCACATTTATCTTTATCCCAACTAGCAGGCTAATTAGCAAACTAGTATCCCACATTTTAACATTCTGATTAGACCGATCACTTAATGTCAACTCCTAGAAATAGAGGACAGCGTTAACCAGCTAGTTTTCATAAGACTGTTTCTCCAAGCTTGCCTTGAGAACTGTGCACCCAGGAGGTAGCTACCATTCTTAGCCACTCAGATCAGCCAGTGAGTCAACATGCAGTTTCAGGTGACCAGCGCAAAGGCCAATGCATGTGGTAACGATACATAAATAGAATGGAGATGAACCTCTCACAATGAACAGTAATTCACCTGCTACACTAAAAGGCTCCCTGCCACTAAATCTCTGATGGCCCCTCCATTCCAACTGCAAAGTTCTAGGAATGGAGGACTGTACTCTGTGGACACCTCAAGCAGAGTGATTACTTACCCCTTTATAATTACTTTCCTGCCCCTTTAATTGCTTCACACTATCAGTTAGGTTTTAAATTCTAGAGTGCTTTGAGAAAGGACTTCTCCTTGGTGCCTAACCTGGGACATCATGCAATTCCTGAATTAGAACTTTCTGAACCTCAACTCTTTAGGGCCATCCTTTCCCCACTAATTGTTGGTGTGATGCCAGATTTTTATTTTTAATACTTCAGCTTAAATAACACATCACAACAGACTGAATTGCAGAAGCAGCTATGAGAGTCCAGCTGAGGTAAGAGATAAGCAAAATTGTACAACAATGTTACTATTCTATTCTTTGTTGGAAAACCATTACTTTTCATGAAATTGTTATTTACCTTAACATGTAATGAATCTTGAAGTAAATGAGTATTTTCAATGTCTAGTTTTTGATATACCCCACATATACAAAAGCTCTTAAGAGTTGTGTAAAGGGGTCCTGAGATGAAAAAGTTTGAAAATTGCTGCATAAGGAACTCTTAAAACTGGAAAGGAATACAACAGAGCATTTTATCTCAAAAAATTTATGTGTCTGTGGAAATCCTCTGGCCAAAATCGTGTCTTCTGTCAAATTCAGGCACTTGTAATGGGAAGTTACACCGAAGGAACAAGGGTGATGTAAGGGTAACAACTTCCAGGAACTACCCTTCTGATGAGATTTGGTGAGCCTATTATTTTCAATAAGGCTGGACTGTTCTGATCTCACTCGTATCTGTAATTTCCTATTAGCAAGACATCTGATTTCATCTCTCTACTCTCAGTAACTCCCACATTAAAAGAGCTCAGTCGACACCTCTGAATGTTGGCTACTGCAGTTTCTTAGTCTCCTAGCTGAGCAGAAGCAGCCTGGTATTAGTAGGCAAAGCTCAGGAGGGCCAAAGATTGGGGCTGGCTCCAATGCGGGTTTATCAGTGAGTTGTGGGATTTTATTTAGGCACATGGGTCACTTCTATCTCTACCCTCAGAGCGTTTCTGAATGATCAATGAGCCAACAAAGGTGAATTCATTCAGTACACAGGCAAAAAACCTAGTCATGCACACGTTATTCCTAAAATGTGAATTAAAATTTCTCAAATTAAAAGACCATCTTCTTCCACTGTGTGAACCAGTGCCCGCCTACCCTTTCCCCACCCTTTGCTGGGGCACACCCAAGCTGATGGAGGAAAGCCTTTGCCCTGGCATTCCTTCCTGCAGACAAATCCCTTCTCACAGCTGGTCATGGCAGAAAACTCCACAAATCCAGGGATGTGATTCAGGTGGTGGACACATTCTAACAGCTGCTATCAGCAACAGCAGGCTCCTGTTGAGAGTTTGGTCCACATCAACTAAGGCTGCTGACCACCTTAGAAGGACCAAAAAACCCAAGACGGTATATTTATAAATATTTTTAAGTGCAAAGAATCATTTCCTCTAACATGTAACAAGATATCTAACAATGCTGAGTACCTGAGAGATACTAAACCAGGCACATGACCCAATTTTCACTTAGATCTATACCCCCTCCAATCCAATACTCAGAAGTTTAGTAATTTGACCAAAGATCAAAAGAAGCCATGATTCAAAGTAAGGTTCTTGCATTTCTCACAAATTGTACCCCACCTTCAAAGATCTAGTTGAAGGTACTCACTCTGTAAGAGAAACAATGAAGGCCCAAAATTTGCAATTATTTTTCAAGGTCAGTAAACCTTTGCAGTATATACTGTTTTGACTCTTCCCCCCAATCCAACCTCATATTTTGAGTGGGAAAAGGGGAGGGAAAAATTAAACCCATTAAATAAAAGTATGTTGCACTGACATCAGATCTGTAAGTTTATTTTGCTCAATGTACGACAGCTACATAATGACTCACATTCATGATATTCCATCACTGAGGAAAACTGCTAAGAATGGTCCGTGTGTGAAATAATTCCTTAGAGAAACACGGAGTTGGAAAAATAATCACCGATTAGACCTTAAAAATAGTTCACTGCATAACATGACAAAAAGCACAAAGGCTCATTCAGAGAACATATTCATTGTTCTCCTACACTGTAATAGTTATAATTTCACCATGACAAACACCAGACATTAAGATTAAGCTAACACTGGTGTTTCTTTTGCTCCCCCCACCCCTTAAAAACAAAATATATAACTGCATGTCACTATAGCAACATCCAAAACAGATCAATTGGTTACAATCACTATTTGGTAGAGCAAACTTTAACCCCCAAAAGGAAAAATTAAATTAAAAAAAACTTTAAAAAATTTGAAGACTTAATTTTTTGTCATAGGAATACATAACACCTACAGTATAAGTTAATAAATTTCAAGCTACTGTATAGAAATACAACACTAGCATGCACAATATTGTATCAATAGAGTAATGGAGGAGTAATCATTTCACTGGAGAGACAGTATCATAGGCAAATGCATTTCTTTAAAAATAAAGAAAAGAAAAGAAACCATTCAAGCTGCTTAAAATATCAAGTCTCCTATTCCTTCTCTTCATTTTTAGCCCTCAGGTATGATTTGATCTTGCATTATTATAAAAAGCAGCCAGAGCCAAAGCTGAAATTTAAAAGAAAAATAGGTTTTGTAATTCCAGTAAATCATTTCCAAATGCTACAAGGACAGACACGACACTGCTCACCGGACATGAAGATAAATTAAGGAAAGCCCCACCTACTGCCCCAAATCTTTTCCCATCCATGGCAATGACTTTAGGGCGCTATAATAGCACAAAAGTTGTAAAGCTTTCTTCTATTAGTTCTTCTGGTAGGGTTTTGCTCTAGTATAGGAAGGGGACCTTCCAAGGAAAGTCATGCTGGGTAAACTGTGCAATGTTACAGAGTATCATCACCATTCTATCTTCACTGTCATCTGGCTCCTGTTAAATGTATTCATTTCATAATTGGAAGCTCGATTTTTATATAAGTAAAAGCAAACGTCAGTTTTTCCTTAATTATTATTACTCATACCTTTCCTTGCCTAAATAAAACAGACAAAACAAGTCAGGTATCATTACCTATCTCAGGAGTTCATACTGTTACTGATCTTATAAAAAAGGCTGAACACACATACAACAGATCATGTTTTTAGACAGATTTATCCAAAATGAGAATGAAGGACCTAAAGCTAACCGAAAACAAATTTGTGGAAATACAAATGTGGTTTCTTGCAATTCTGAAACATGCACTGATTACACAAGAGAGAAATAAATCTCCGATTTCTACGCTTTCATTAAAGAGAAAAAATACATAGAGAAAGTTTTGGTCAAATAGGAGTTAAGTATTTATTATCTGGTAATGATTTTAGTTTGTTTTCCTATAACAATTACTTGGGGAGTGTTTTCAGGGAGGAAAACTGACACACTTACAAGGCTCCTGAAATTGGACAGAATGTTTATGAATAGAGCTCTTCCTTTTGGATTTTTCTACCAGTAAGCTTCCGGCACCTGAATCTTCACACACTGAACCACAAACTCTTAAAATGACCATCCAGCTTCTACATCTCAACTGAGTGGCAATCAGCATAAGGTACAGTGCAGAAGACTCGGTGAAGAGTGAAATGGCAGTGTAATCCCTGAGGAAGGAGCTGTGGCAGCTTAACAAATCAGGATTTCTCTGAAAATATCAACACAGTAAATGACATACAGACCTGAATTTTCTCTATTTTTGTGGTGTTTAACGTTTCTATTAAAGAGATTAATAATTTTTGTGGTAGGTTTAAGTTTTAAAGGAAAGAGACAAAATTCCCACAGCCACCTGCCAAGCACCTATTAACCAAAACCTAAAATAGCTTTGATGCTCCTCAGGCAAAGCTTTTGGCCTAGGAGACAGAAAACCAACCTAGATAAGGCTGAATTAGGATGTAAAGCCAAAATAACTAGCAAAGGAAAATGCACAATCAATGGCTTGATGTCACATATGGCTGTAATGTAGAAATACTGTAAACTGAAATTTAGTGTTAATACTGTCAACTAATCAGAGACCAGAAAACTAGCAAGGCCTAAACCATAAGGATAAATATACCTTATGTTCTAAGTCTGTCAGTTTGGGATTTAAACTATTCCATGTTTGGTAGAGTACACTCTGAAAAAAATGCACAGCTAAAACAGATGAGATAGAAAGTACCCAAAACTTAAGACAAGAGCATATGTACATAAAAATCCTTACTGGAACCACAGAACTTATTGAATGAGGGCCATTCCACTGAAGTTTTCTTTTCATCTTAAAACCTTATTATCTAGCAATAAGTTAAATTAAAGACAGCTCCACTTGCATTAATCTACAGAACAGTCCATATGCCGGTGTGAGGCTGCTATTCCAATACCAGCACAGCTAGCCTGACTTTCCACTAGTGGTATTTTGGCAAAAATGTCAAAGAGGCGATCAAAGACATGACAGGTCGTGGGTTTCTCCCTAGGAAGGTCATCCCTCCTTTTCCCTCCCCCACCCGACCCCCAACTCATGGGAAAAAAATAAAGACTGCAGTAGTAGCATCAGCGTGCGCTGCCAGTCCACCTGGGGGCCTTAATTGTTGCCTTCTCCACCATCGTCATCTTGCTGATCGCTTGTCCAGAGCGTTAGGTTGTCGCGGAGGAGCTGCATGATGAGAGTGGAGTCCTTATAGGAGTCCTCATTGAGAGTGTCGAGCTCGGCAATGGCATCATCGAAGGCGGTCTTGGCCAAGTGGCATGCTTGCTCCGGGGCATTCTGGATCTCATAGTAGAAAACGGAGTAGTTAAGAGCCAGGCCTAATCTAATGGGGTGAGTAGGCTGCATGTGCTCCTTGCTGATCTCATGGGCTTCGCTATAGGCCTTCTCAGATGATTCCACCACAGTCGCCCTTTTCTCTCCAGTGGCTACTTCAGCCAGGTAGCGATAATAGTCCCCTTTCATCTTCAGGTAAAACACTTTGCTCTCATACTGGGTCTCACTGCAATTCTTGATCAGGTAGTTATCCAGCAGGCTCAGCACATCCTGACATACCGCTTCTAACTCCTTCTCTATTTTTTCACGGTAAGCACGGACCATCTCTATCTTCTTCTCATTACCATCTGCAGATGTCTTCTGCTCGATGCTACTAATGACCCTCCAGGAAGAACGGCGTGCCCCAACTACATTCTTGTAGGCCACGGAAAGAAGGTTTCTTTCTTCGTTAGACAGTGGCTCATTCAGCTCTGTCACCTATTAGGAGGAAAAATTTAAGAGTTGTTATGGTATAGACCATGTCAGTTGTGTTAATCCTATCTTTAGGCCACTAAACCACAAATGGACCTATCAGTTATTTAAAGTTATTAGCAGACAAAGAGCAGTTAGGCTGTGGTGTGGGTATATGGAAGGGGGATGAAGGTAGATGGAACAACAGGAAAGAAGAAAAAAAAATATCACAGCTGGACGGATGGTGCCTGAACTCCTGCTTCTTCCCTAGAAAAGGGCACACACTTATCATAGCTGTTCCATGAAGGAACTATCAAATCTAGCTATAAGATGACAAATCAAATTTTGATCTAAATTGCAAAAGGTCAACAGTTCTCTCATGTAACATTACATACACACCAATCCTAGGGATTTTAAGTACAGATAGCTTATGTACCTCAACAGTTTTTTTTTTAAGGAACAGAATGATAGCTTCCTCCTAATCTTGCCATGTCTACTAAACTTCAGTGTCATCCCTTTTGAGTAAGCACATTTTGAGTATTGGGTGAGAATATACTAAGTCAACTTACAGTTGACTTAGAAAAAAGGAGGCTTTTCTGCTCTTGTGTTAAGATCATAAAAATTACAAACCACAGAAAAGAAGTCAAAATTGGGGACATGGGACTAAGTATGACCACTGAGATATTTTAGCAAGATGGAGAACACATATTTGTCGCACTGTTTTGCAGGAACAGAATCAGCAATACAAAAGAATAGAGAGGTAGAGCAAAGTACTTCTGAGCTGAGGTGGCCAATAGAAATTAATGCTTCTTTCAATATGGGCATTTCTAAAGGGTCTTCGTCATCCCAAAGACTCATCACCTTGAGGAAATTAAAGCAATGGTACAACAGTTCTATATTTTTATGACTACCAAACAACAGCTTATAATAAATTAAGTCACTAACACTACAATTTAATTTTTATTACCTGATTTCTATTGATACCAGAGTCATCTATATGCTATTAAGCATCTTACAATCACGTAAACAAAAAATCTTACAAGGATAGAGCTCTCACTTTTTATTCCTATTCTGGTCACATTTTTTATTTGTCTAGTTAACTATCATATCCAAACTGGTATATACTACCTCAGTGGCTGAGTCACATTATGAATCCCAGATCATTCCCTAAGACTTACACAGACTAGCTGGTTCCCTTGCCTCAACCTCATGTCCCTGTGCTCTAATCATAACAGGTTAATTGCAAACAACTTCATACTTCTGCCCCTGCCTAGAATATTTTCCAGTGTTCCTGCCTGACTAATACAAATGTCAAAAACCAAGTTAATATGAATGGCTCCTATATCAAATCTTTCCCATCTCTCCTTCTCATTCCCTAGTTAAACTGGCTATTTTCTAGTTCTCAGTTTCCAGTGTAGATCAAACATAGTATCTATATAACATTATATTACTTACGGATGTGAAGTGGGAGATATAATCTAAAAAGATATGGTAAACTATGGGATACCATATCCCATACTGGGATATCAAGAGACTAAATCATTTACATTCAGTATGTATTCCACTTTTATAAAGGGGGTACAGTTATGCTTACTGAAACTGGTTGTATAATTTAAATAGTAGCTCTCAGAGATAATTAAATAGAATGTAACGCAAATGGTGCTTATCAGTTTATCGTAAGCAACTCATTCTAAGATTTAGAGTTGCTTACTTATTCTCACAATTTCCAGCAAATAATATATTTAAATATTTTCTAAACTAATCAAGTAGTTTTTATGTTTACTTTTTACTATGCATTATGGATTCTCCATTGTAACACTAAAGAACAGCAGTACCTCTACCAGACATGACCTAAGTGCAACAGATCCACAGAGTGGGAGACCATGGTTTTGTATACTGGACTTCAGAGCAGAAGGAAACCAGGACAGAGGTACTTTCTGCTCCATGACCTCTTACCCCATCTTTCTGTGGAAATACCACTTCTCCTGAATAAGGGGGCTTATCATTTCATATCCAATTCTTTATATAGTCTAGGGTTTGGAAACACTCTTCTCGGCCCTTAAACCACTGTCATTCCTGTTGATTCCTGATATATATTCAAATAACCCAGAGACTAGGGTTTTCCCAGTCCCACCATTTACTAAGTGACCTCGGGAGCAAGCAGAAACAGATTTCTGCTTCTTTCACAAGGTTATTTATAAGGATATATCAGTCAAATGATATAAGTGCTCCTGACACAATAAAGTGCTATAGAGATATAAATGCTTTAATTAATTTTTCTTCATTTTAATTCTCACCTAGGAAGCCTCTACTAAATTCTACATCTTTCTAAATCAAGTATCTCTTCTCCACTTCATCCTGGTCTCTATTCTAAGCCGAAACTTCCTTACCTACATCACTTCTTTCCCATACTTTAGTATCATATAGCTAGAAAAACCCCTAGAATGGCGTTCAAACATGTAGGCCCTGGGCACACATACCACAGGACTAGCCTATATTCACTGAATGTGCTAGGTGACTTTAGTGCAACCTGATTAACTGTCTCCCATGCAAGAAGCAGCCAAAGTGCTTAAGGCCATTGAGATAGAGTTCTGGCCTTTCCCCTAAATCATGCTGTCCTTATTTCAAGAGCCAGTAACTATTTAAAGCTCGAATTACCTCACTAGTATGCTATATATATTAGGTCCCCTGCTGCAAATGAAATTCAACTGCAGAGCCCAAAGGTAGAAATCTGTGCTTTTATCTAAAGTTTGTCTAGTTGCCTTGGATTATGAAATACCAGAATCACCTTTAGATATAGTAACTCAACCACATTTGGAACATATCCAGATGTTCTCTGCCACTGAAAAACTAAGTTAGAGGGAAAAGTCTTTAACTCTAAAAAGTCTGCTCAAAGGAAAGTTCCTCTAAAAACCTTAAATCAGAATTTTTAAAAATCTTTAAGATCAAAATGACTTGTATGAATCTGTAACTTTTACATTAAAATAGAAATCCCAAGCATACTACTTTTAAAGATCAAAAGATAATTTTTTAAAGAGACAAAAGATTTATTCCCATACTATCCAAAAAGAATAACTATTCAGTGTGGGAAGATGTGAGATGTGCATCATTTGGGAAGAGAGGCAATGTTTTTCAAAATATAACTGAATTGTTTCTAAGAATGCAACATCTGTAAATACTGTCCCCCAAATTTACTGTCACGGGTACTGGAAAATGTAGAAAGTTTCTATCTTCCAGCATTGCATGTTCTGCTAAAAAACAAAATTGAGGTTGCTCTCAGATTCTATGATACTAGCTCCAGTTCAAATTTCTTTCAGTAAGTTGAAGATAAAGAGCTGAGTAAAAAGGTTAGAAAAATCTGTTCTTTTCACCAACAGTTTACGAAACAGAATTTCCCAAATCTCAGTTGCTAAGGAACTAGACCTTAATTAATCACTGTTAACTGTTCTCCCCTGAGAAAAATCTTTTCTACTTAAGATTAGCAACCCTTGAGATTCTTGGAAAGCTATTTAGATGACTTTCTGACCCTAAGTCTTAAAGCACCAAGTCATTCACAAATTTTTCAACTTATCTATCAAGAATCTTAAATTGTAATGAATGCAACGTCAAATGTTTTAATGTATTTCTACCTTGCACAATCTTGTGAAATGTTACAAAGTAACAGGGTGGTAAACTTAAAACCCTGATTTAATAAAGCTGAAAATCTCCACGAAGAAGTGATGTTCATATCTAAAAACTAAGATAGGAGAAATTTTGGGGTGATGACATGAAAATGTAGGTACACAGATTATAAACATACCACTCTGGGATGCTGATAGCAGGGGAGGCTCTGGGGGTGAGGACAGGGAGTATATATATGGGAACTCTGGGCTTTCCGCTCAACTTCGCTGTGAACCTAAATCTATTTTTTAGATAGTTTAAAAACAAAAAGCTAGTAGACATTAGGTATGACATTTGGCTCTTTTGTGCATTTTTTTTGTCCTAGAATACTATCACCTGAAAGGGCCAAAGGGCCAAGGAAAAGGTAAATGCAGTGACTGTTATATGTCACTTTTAGTGACACTAAAAACAGAATAAGATGACAAGGTAGAAGGCATCAATATGCATATCATGGTGTCTATATACTGTATAGGCAGTGGAATAAACCATTGTAAATAAATGTGACACTATTCCGCTTGAATATAATTAATCATGTATTCTAGAGATGACTTGTCTACTAAGTAAACTAAATTTTTGGGAAAAGAATCTGAAGCTGTGTCTTCGATATCTGAGTAAAATGCCTTAACCTTTTCCAAGCAGAAGAGTTAACAAAACAGGCTCAAGTGCTATCTTTAGAAAGGTCTGCTTACAAAATTGACCCTTGGCTGGCATCTGAGAACTTGGATTTTAGATAGGTTCCCACCATTCGAATGGCTGTCTCTAAACTGTGCAAATAATGTGGTTTATGCTAAACACCTGTTTTCCTTCTAGGAGTCTTGAATTTTGCTATGTGCTAGGCAGAAAGTGCCTATGTGACCAGCTCCAATAAAACCCTTGGGCAATGAGTCTCTAAAGTGCTTCGTTGGCAGACAACATTTCACACATATCCCTTATGACTCCACTGAGAGGATCACTAAAGCTTGTGCTCGGTATACTCCGATCTTCATCCCAAGCACTTTTCCCCTGTATCCTTTCACTGGAATAAATTATAGCCACACGTGTGACTTTATGCTGAGTCCTAGCAAATCATTAAATCTGCAGGGATAGTCTTGGGGACCTCCAACACATTATAGAAAACTTGATGTAGTATGTCCCACAAGGTGTGATGACAAGGAAAATATACTTAAAGGCCACTCCTTATCAGGTAATTCATCAAGCATTCACTGAACATCTAGCATGTATCACCTTGCGCCACATTGTGCCAAAGATACAAGACTTAGTGAGATATCCTCAAGATACTTAGTCCATGAAGAGACCCAAGTTTATTCACATTAGAAAATCAGTCACAGACGTTCTTAAGGTAGCAAAACTTCCTGTGAAAGCTTAAAGAATATTTTAATTAGGAAGTAACAAATTCAGCTGTTTTTTGTTTTGTTTGTTTTAAATCCAGCAGCAATCACCCTGGATAAAAACTGTGGAAGGGAAACATTCCAGGAAGAGGAACAACTGCCTGTGAAAGCTTAAAAGAATATTTTAATTAGGAAGTAACAACTTTAGCTGGGGTTTTTTGTTTGTTTGTTTGTTTTAAATCCAGCAGCAATCACCCTGGATAAAAACTGTGGAAGGGAAACATTCCAGGAAGAAGAACATCCTAGAAGAGTCATCAAACTTCCATGGCATATTCAGGGTCAAGCTTAAGGTCTCAGAAATGAGATCCGGCTGAGAACCTGTGTTTCTCTGACAACCATGAGTCCTAGGTTCTTTTCACAACTACCCTATAAGGGAAGGGTCCCCAACCCCCAGGGCCACAGACTGCTATTGGTTTGTGGCCTGTCAGGAACTGGGCTGCACAGCAGGAGACGAGTGGCAAGTGAGCAGAGCTTCATCTGTATTTAGAGCCGCTCCCCAGCACTAGCATCACTGCCTCAGCTCCACCTCAGATCATCAGGCATTATTCTCATAGGAGCACCGGTTCCTGATGCCAAAAAGGTTGGGGACCACTACCCTACATAATCTTAGTTTCCAAGTATCACTTTGTCTTTTCTCATTGTTATACTTCTTATACTTGTATCAGCTCTTACTGCATGAACAAAGACAATGTTAGTAACACTTATAATAAGCATCTTCGTTTTGTTTTAACTTAATGGGATATTTCCAGTGTTATTAAATATTCCCCTTGATTTAAAAGATATTTCTCAACCTTATTAAGAAAGTATCGTCTACAGCCATGCCACCCCGAATATGTCCAATCTCGTCTGATCTCAGAAGCTAAGCAGGGTCGGGCCTGGTTAGTACTTGGATGGGAGACCACCTGGGAAGACCAGGTGCTGTAGGCATTTAAAAAAAAAAAAAATCCATCTATTCTATATGTTTCTAAATAACTTTTGTAATATGAGAAATGGGTTCTTTACCAAAACTAATTCCTCTTTGGGCCTCAATATAACCCTTTATTATTTAGTAGTTATTCCCATTTTAAAGTTAAGAAAATTAAGACTCGAGTCAAAGAATGCAACCCAAATCTAATGGCTCAAAATCCTACATGCTCTCCACTATACAACTAATTCTTAAACGAGGAGAAGCTTTTTATAAAATACTCTCCTGAACAGCCCTTCCCCTTAAATATGCCGTAGTACTACATGAGATCCCTATGTATCTATTTCTCCAGGTGAAGAAGCAAAGCATGATGTCCCTCAAAATGTTACATGACTCAGCATGCTATTTCACTCATAGGTATATACAACAGAAATGAAAACATAGTGTCTACACAAAAACTTGTACATGAAATGTTGATAGCGGCATTAGTCAAAACAGCCAAAAAGTGAAAACCACCCAAATGTCAACTGATGAATAAACAAAATGTAGTTCTGTCCATAAAATGGAATGGTATTCAGGTATAAAGAAATAAAGTACTAATACATGCCACAACATGAATGACACTGAAAACATTATGCTAAGTGAAAGCAGCCAGTCACCAAAGACCACACATTTATCGCATGATTCCAGTTGTATGAAATGTCCTCCATAGGCAAAGCTGTAGACAGAATATAGTGATTGCTTAGGGCTAGGGGCTTTTGGGGGTGTGGGAATGGGGAGTGACTACAATGGGTACAGGGTTTCTTTTTTGAGTAATGAAAACGTTCTGGAATTAGTAATGATGGTGGTTACAAAACTCCAAACACACTGAAACCCATAGGATTATACACTTTAAGTGGGTGAATTATGTGGTATGTGAATTATATCACAATAAAGCTGTAAAAATTACTTATTGGATTTTATTAACCAATATCACCACCAAAAAAAAATTACATTTTTAAAAAATTACTCTACTACACCATAGCATTTTCACACATTCCAGCATTACATATTATCTCATTTATTTGATGAGTTCAGAATTCCTAAATACTTCATACTTCATAATATGTGATCTTAAAAAAAGAAAACTCACTATAATGGAGCACAGATCTAACTCATATTTAATCCTCTTCTCCTGACTTCAAATAAACTCCTATATAGTCTGATAATATTAATATTCCTCAATACTCTCTCCAAAAAATGACAAGAAGTTTATGTTTATTGCTCAAGTACAGTTAAACAAACTTGAAAAGGGGTAAGAACCTTACATTCTTTATCATGTGTATTTTTCATTACAAAGCATTCAATCCCATCGTTATGGGGGGAAAAAAATGAAGGAAATATACTAAGAAAACTTACTTCCCAAAATGCAATCTACACACATACCAAACCTCTTACAGACCCTGCTGAGTGAAGGTCTTCCCCCCTCCAACTGCACAAGTTCTGTGAGACCTTCAGAAGTACTTCATGTTAAATTTATCTCCCTACAATTGCCATTCACTAGCCTTAAGAATTTTATCTCTCAGGGCAAGAATCAATTCTTCAATTAAAGACAGCCCTCATGTCCCTGGGTCTTCTCTACTTCTACGATCTGCATACAATTCCCCTCACCAGCCTGAGTCCTTTCCCTAAAATACACTCCCTTGTCAGTACCCTTCAGCCTCCTATTTATAAAACAAGAATTCAACCTTCAACTAGGTTATTTTCAGAATACAGCAAACAAATGAGCTACTATTTATAATTGCTGGTTTTATAATAATCTGTTTTTTGGGGGGAATAAATTAAACAAAGTAGTGTGCGATAAAGTGCTGTATAAACTACAGTATAGTGCAGTTTTTTCAAAACAGCTCTATTGAGATACTATCTCTTGGGAAGAAGCCAGGAATGCTGTTGAACATCCCAGTACGCAGAGGACAGCTCCCCAGAAGAGCAAATAATAATCTGGTCCAAATGTCAATAGTACCAAGGTAGTAAAACCCTGCTCCAAGCCATCAATACCTGGACCCTAGTCTTAATACTTGCTTTCTCATACTGCGCATGCTTTCCCAACCACCTGAAAAATGCACCTCGAGACCCACAAAGAAAAATTCTCTATATATCCTTCAAGGCCTAATTCAAATACTACTTACTGAAGCCTTCTGAAAAATTCTCACACAGAATTACTGCTTACTCTATGTATTAGCAACTTTTAGCTTGCCCCTTTTATACTGCTTATTTTTAATGCCTTGTACTCTAACTGTATCCCCATTCTGCACGCCCCCTCCAAAACCCTAAAGTCCTTAAGGGCAAGTAGTACATGTCACTACTCACTAACAAATCACCATGGTACCTAAACAGTCACTTCTGAATGTTTAAGTGCCATGAATCTAAATATGTACCTAGCCTGGATTTTTGGCAAAAATAACCCTAATAATTCCTCCCAAACCTGTATGTATCTTTTTCCTTTTCAATATGATTTTACAGTTCCTATCAAGAAGTGGAATATATTTCTCCACCCCTATAATCTGAGCTTGGTCATGTGACCTGCTTCAGTTAGTGGAGAATTATCAAGTATGAGGCAATCAAAGGCTTGAAAACTGCTTTGGATTGGGGCTTGCTTCTGGGAACCTTCCATGGCCATCATATTTTATCCAGATCATAGAAACTGGCCTAGACCATAACTACTTGGCCAATCAACAGAACTGTGAGAATATCTGATCTGCATAGTTTGATAGAAACAGAAACTAACTTAATATACTTGTTTTAACACTATTTTGCAGTAGTGTTAAATTTTGTGTAAATTAACTTCTGAAAATCAAATCATACTCAATTCCAACTGAGATCTCAAAGTCCCTATTGTCTTTTTCCCTACAAGCACTATTGTTAAGTGCCATCTGCACCAAATTTAACGAACAGTTGAATCTGGAGCCACAGTACAGGACTTTCAACAAAAATAAAGCCACTTCATTAGCCTAGATTCCTTCCATCCACTGCTCCAATCTGTCTCGCTTTTTACCTTAGGACATGACAAAGCTTTGCAACTTAATATTTAACCCTACATATCTGGAAAACACCTCATCAAATGTCTTGAAAAAATTCAGATATGCTATGTTCTAGCACTCATTTTGCCAGCAGTCAATCTTATTCTAAAAATTAAATGGAAATTAGTTAAAGATTACACAGGTTCTCATATAAACCCATAATGACTCCTTCATAATCTCCTCAGTGTTTTTTTTGCTTCTACAATTTTCGAAATCAATGTCATGTTTATTTTCTTTGAAAGCTCACCTGTGTCCAGACCTTTGGTTACACTTCCATTATCCAAGGCTGTCCCCCCAAAGTAATTATAAACTGATTCTGACAATTTATCCCCAAACCAAGCTCTTGACCTCATTCAGAATCATTCACTTTTAAAGTCAAACTCATCCTCCAATACCAGTCCTCACTCACTCCCACGTACTAGACTTGCTCTTGAATCCTCTTTTACAAATAATATAGCTTGCACTCACTACAAATTAAGTTTCTTTTAATCTCAACTGGGCCCTTAGCACTTAATGCCTAGCTTGCTTACTATCACCTCTTCAGAGTAAAGTCACCACTAAATAAGCCAATTTTAAGGCCTTTACAACTGCATCGTTCATTGCCTCCTCCTCATATGCCAAACAAGATGTTTCTTCCCTCCCAACACATTCCCATGAGTCTCTTTTGTTTGCCTCTTCTACTCTTTCCCATATACCCCAATTACAGGATTAAAATGATGCCTTTAATCTCATCTCTTCCTTCTTATTCCCTGTCTAGACATTCCTCCCTCCAACCTTTTCCCCCTCACCTCATTGCCCCCACCACCGAGATACTGTTCTGGCATCACTTCAAGGAAATAATAACCACTTCTAGTAGAGAATGTAGTAATGGAAGGGAACTCAGCTGTCTGGGGGTGGGGATAACAACATCTCAGTCCTGTAATGTGGAGACTTCTCATCTCCCCTGATGCCCAGTATGTTGTCAATGTCTTCCTGATTCCACAGCACTGAGCTTACTTCAACTTTTATCTGTGGAATGAATATTCCCACAGATGTTCAGTAATTCAATAATCCTTCATCACAACTCCATCTTCCTTTTGTGATTCTGGATCAGTATCACACACTTCTTCAACCTGACAAGAACATCTAGCAAAATATTCAAATTAGCATCTTTTTTCTTCCTTTGATCTTCACCCAAATCTCCTCAAAACATGTTTCCACACTCATTTGTGAATTCCACACAAAATCATGTTATTTGTGACGTACAAAAAGGTCACAGTTCCTCCCATTTATTTCAAGTAAGTGAAGTATATTCTTTCATTCAGCTCTGAGTGGCATTCACCTCCTGCGAATACCACTCCAATGGCAAAGTTTTTATCTCTTCATGCTAAAAATCTAAACTTCTCCTTTTATTAAATATTTAAAACATACCACAATCATGGGATCAAATGTTTTCTAAAAGAAAACAGATTCACTCATATTCAGCAATATATTTTAAGACTGTTCTAAAGGAAACTTGTTCATTATTTTAACCTAGACTACACAACAATCCTTTCAAGGACAACTAAATAAATATTAAATATGTAGTAGTTTGAAAGATTCTTAATGCTTCTGCAAACAATGGAACACTTATTAAAATTATTGAAAAAAAATCGAGACAAGAGCTAAAAATCACCAGTATCCATATATACATGTTACCTATGACTCTTTTTTGAAAACTAAAAAACCTATTAAATAAAGAGCCTTAGATTTAGAGGGAAAAAATACTTATCTCAAGCCTTAGGCAAATTACTTCAACATTTCCACTTGTAAAATGGGAATATCACTTTATAAAACTTGCGAAATTAAATGGGAAAAGTATTTTAAAAAGCTTCCCGTGACAGCAAATGTCAGACTATATTACAATATTCTATCTAAGTGTATAACTTATAGTCTTCTGTCTTCCCAAAAAGATTTTAGCACAGAAATCTACGGAACAGAGTTTTAAAACAAAAATGTCATACTAAAAACTACCCTAAGTTTTCCATTGTGGTCCAGATGCTTAGTTTCACTCATCAACATTTCAGAGCAATGCTATGCTGCAAGAGCACAGTAAATGATGGTACTGACTTGATTTTCACAAGAGTTACAAACACTTGCTAAAGTCTGTCTTTAGTAATCATTAAAAATATGTATAGTCTATATATGTACATTGCCAGCTAGCTCATTAACAGAGAAAAACATGATCAAAATGCAAGAGTATCATACATGCAGAGTAAGAACTAGTTATAATTCAGTGTTTTTGAGAATTGACATGCTAGGCATAGTTCTAAATAAGTAATGTCAATAGGAATATATTTTCTGTTTTAAAATTCAATTCATTACTATAGCTGTTTGAAGTTTACCATACTGTTTTCCCTTCCTTCCTCAATGGATCAAATTCCAAAAATTTTAAACTTTTACCTGCAGGACCTCCAAATGTTAAAAAGTAAAAAGGGCAGTGTACTCACTCACCTAAATTACGGATATCATTATACTGGTCAGCTCCCTACTTCTGAGCATGGACACAAATCCAGGTTGAGTCCAGACAGCTAATATCTATACTATCTTACATATGCTCACCCAGTAGTATACTGACGCTAAGGTACATTTTTTGTAAATGCTTGGCAAGCAACAAAGCCAGATGAAAGCAAAACTTGTTTATACATTGTCCTGAGCAAGTTAATTGGGTTTTAGCTCTTCTATCAAATTAGTGATAAAAGCTAAAACTGTCAAAAGAATCTATCTTTAATGTCCTTCCAAAAAAATAGGCAGTAAAAAAGAACAGTCCTATAATGATAGAACTATTAACCTACAGACACATCATTTTTTCTCTCCCCACTAGTGACCCACCTTGCCTTTCCAACCAACCCCTCCTGAGAATAAAGGCTAAAGGGAAGCAGCACTTGGGTATCAACTGAAGAGAAGTGCTCCTCTTAAATTCGAGGAAAAACTTAATTACCTACCATCTGGATTAGATACTTTAAGAAACTAAACCCTGAGGTTGTCAAATTTAAATGTAAACAGATCTTGCTGGTAATTTAAGCATTTATAGCAAACGGGGGTAATTTTAGTTCAATAAAAAGCTATCTTCCAAGATGGTAAATCTCAAGGGGGCCGATAAGAGTAGAAAAATATACAGATACAAGATTGGCCAGTATGTTGACAAGTGAAGCTGGTTATAAATGGGGGCATATTATACTATTCATCTTTAGCTTGTATGTATTGTAAAGTTTCCATATTAGTTTTTCTTTTTAAGGCAATCATTCTAACCACGAGAGAGCAGCAAAAGGGAGAGACTTGCCACAAATAATAAGCTAGCAGTCAAGCTTTCTCCAATTTCAACCTCATTTTATATTTCTTCTTGGATAGAAAGAGCCAGGTGTAATACCTATTTCAAAAATTACATTTTGCAACTTTAAGAGATGATAACCAGTACTAGTAATCGTTTCAAGATCCTTAAAAATTATTCTTAGCCATTCTTTCAGCAATTCCACTTTTGGGTCTCTGTCCTAATATATAAACTGTTAGAAGATTCAGTCACAAAGTCGGTCATGATAACATTATTTATAAATTTGGAAACAGCCTAAATGCTAAATAAAATTAAATTATGACATCCACAGAATTATTCAGCCATTGAAAATACTAATGACAGAAAATACTCTTGAAATAATGGCAAGGTACAAAAGCAAGCCTAAACCCTGTAGAAAAACGTGATGGAAATATCCCACTCCACAGGGAATTATTATGGTCATGATACTTGTCATTTGCCTCCAAAATTTTCTAGCATCCTAAAAGCCAGACTCAGTAGTCAGCCCACTGATGACAGCCTTCCAAAAATCCAGACTCCCTTAGAAAACCACATTATCCCCAAATTTTAAGATATTTTAGAATGTTCCTTCCCTATTCACTTGTCCCCTCCAGCTTTCCTTACCTCAGGATGCTCTTTCCTACTGTTCCTATCCTCCTATACTTGTTAGTTCTCCTTGCCCTTCTGAACTGGGTCAGTTCCTACCTAGTAGAAAAAAAAAAATCTAGTGTCTAAACTTTAAAATTTCTATTACACAGATGCAATTAGGAAAGACCAGATGTAGTTCATATGAGAAGAGTGATTTGAAATAGCAACTATCCACGAGTCTACCCATACCAGGCAGGCTTCATATAAAAGTATACTGGCAGGGAGTATGGGATTGTTTGCATGCTACTATTCATGCTGGGCCCAACTGCAAATTCACACTCATTCACTATTTCATGTTAGACTGCTATAAAAAGGAGCACTGCATTGAATTGAAAGGTACCGAATTTAAACAATTTCAGTCAAAAAACTAAATTCATTTCTACATCCTTAAAGTACTGGCACTATAGGCAACTTTGCTTCCTAGATCTAGGTTTAATATGGTGGCTTAAATGTCATATTAATAATTCCTTTTTAAACAAAAAAAAAAATTCCTTTTAGAAAGCTAAAGAAATTTAAATGATCTTTCAAAACAAACCTACATTTTTAAAAGCCTACCTCTTAGCCTTCTCTCTTTTCTACATTGCTGCAGCTGCTCTTCACACTCAGCTGTGGGGGAGGGTGGTAAGAGATTCCTCCTGAGCTACCACTGTTATTTCATGTTCAGCTGCCCACTGCTATCACTGTCATATTCCCAGCTCTGACACCCCCGTTCTAGTAACAGACTAAGAGGGGACATTACACCTAGGTCTTACTATGTCTGGCTTTAGAGCTCTCCAAAGGTTAAAAAAATAAGACCACTTCGTTTATTTGGAAAATTTTTTTTAATGTTGTTAAAAACCTGAATATGTAAGAACACTCTCATTTCTATTTACCTATTCACAAGCCAACTAATGCTTTACAGAGCATTAACAGTATTTAACTCAGATAAAGAAAAATCTACCTTTGTGGGACACATCCTTACAAGTGAAATGCTGTGAAGGCTCATCAGTTCTTTTAAAAGGAAAGGAAAAAAAACATGCGAAGTCTTTAAGATTTATACTTTTTGTTTCTGCAAAATCATGGGACCAAACCAATTATTTAACCATTTATCTTAAAATTAAAGCTCTTGGAAATTTTTGCTGATCGCTTTTCATATTAACTATTTTTTTTACTATTCAAGTTCATAGATTAGAAAAATCAAAATTTCAAAGATCTCTACAAGAGCCAATTTAAAGTAAGATGATATGGTTTGGTAGTGAACCAAAATGACAGCTGATACCTAAAACCAAATTTGGGGAAGACAACAGAAAAATGACTATGAAAGGAAAGGCCATAAGGCAGATAGTACTTGTAGTCTTATAACCTAGAAAGGCAACAAATATGGCCCCTATAATTACTCTCATATATCTGGTTAAGCACTAAAATACGGAACTTAGAAAATTAAGACAAAACATAGTGGTTTGTATGTGATCCCGCCTCCCGCCCCAACTATTAAACATATACAGTAGTCTTTGCTGTTCTTTCACATCTCATGGAATCTGGTAAGATTACAAAAATAATCAGAAGCCCTGCCAATTAAAAAGGGTTAGGGCTAGTGATATGGGAATGAAAAGCTTCTTGCAGCCTCAGAGACACTAAAACAATGTATTTAACATCTTATTTACAGGAATGCCATCAGTTTAGGATCCCAGGCTTGAATAGCTCAATACTGTCAGTTCTGCAGTGTTCACTAGGGGACTGCTGCCACCCAACAGGAAAATCATAACAAAGTCAGCTTTAAGGTAGAAAATGAATCATAAGAACACCAGCAGAATTTCCAAAATCTCCAAACAGTTAATAGTTGGCTCTGATTTCAGGTAAATTGTTCTTATTTAAGTGATTATATGTTTTTTTAATGGAAATACAAACCTAGCTAAGACCCTTTTTAAAATTTATGCTGGTATGGGTGCTTCATTACTGACACATTCCTGAAAGTCATCATGTTTTGAAATCCAGACCATCACCACTTTTTAAAGATATTTTCTCATTTTTTAAACTAGACATAATGGTTATACAACATTGTGAATATACTAAATGCTACTGAATTGTGCAGTTAAAAATGGTTAGTTTATGTGACTTTTACCTTAATAAGAGCAAGGTCATTTTCTCCACTCTTATTAATAATTTAGAGTTTGATGTAATAAATAAATAAGGCTTCCCCCAAGTACTAAGGGATGAAATCCTCCCCAGGGTTGGCAGTTAATCCAAAGGACTAATGAGGGTGCATATTTAGCGACATCTTTTATATCAGTATCATTAAAAAAGATACATGAGATTTTTAATTAGAAAAAGCAGTTAATATTTATTTGTTATTATGAAGGATAACACAGAAAAAGCGAACTGTTATTTGTATTCTTTCCATCCCAAAGACAAGAACAACTGAAATCATGTGACTTAGAATGGCTGGCAGAACTCCACCTCTGAAGAGTCTACAGAGGTGTCATTACTCCATTAGCGATAATAGCTATTGATCTAGCCTCCTGAAGAGCTAGTTGGAAAAAAGCCTATTTAAGATAGCAAGAATTTTAAAGTATATCGATTCTATTAGGAAAGACTTTTATATGAAATTAAGATAGGCTTTTGCTACCAATGACCCACACACATATGTGTTAACTCAGTAACTTCAACAAAATTAGTAGCCAGAACCTTTTCTCCCGCCAAGGCATGTACCAGTAGTCTACTTAAAATATAAACTTCTCAAGAGGCTATTAAAATCCAAAGGACAAGACAGTGCTGTCTAACCAGTAGGAAACATCTAGGCGTTCACTCTAGCCTTAAATAGAAAACTACTCATTTGTCTTAGGAAACCAAACTTCCCTCTTTCCTCTTTTTCAAAATACTGCATAATATTATTGCTATCCTGACTACCTACATAAAACTATCACTCTGCACAGGTCCTAACAGTGTTCTATTAGAATAAGTTCATTAAATGCAAATAAATTCTATTTATCAGCAAGGTGATTTTAGCCTAAGAGAGCTCACTTGACTGATAGCACTAAATATTTTCTTCGCATCTCCCAAATTCTCCACAATTAGATGACTCTTACGAGAAACAAAATTTTATGAAGTTATCATTTTTGAGCACCTACTGCATCTATTTAATCCTCATAACTTTTTCAAGTAGGTATTGACCCATTTTACAGATGAGGAAAATGAGAGTTGAGGTAAACATACTTCCTCAAAGTCACAATAAACAAGTTTGAAAAAAAGGTCTGCTTTATTTTACAAATGGTTTTTTCTTCCAAACTCCACCAAGGAGAAGCATAAATATAGCAAAAGAGAACTTTTCCAAATCTCAACCTAAAGTGTTTTGTAACAGATTCTCATTCCCTAACGTTTACTGAAAATGACCCAGTAGGAAGTCATAATTTTTAAGTTTTTATTAAAGCCTGCCAAGTTAATACTTTGCAATAAGCCCAAGTATACGACGTCTCTGCACTATGACCATAAAACAAGCCTTGTTTAAAATTTCTTTATTCCATCATTGCCCAATTTTAATAGTGAGATGAATGTTTAAAAATACAAATGTAACTTACAAATTTTTGCAAGAAAACTAGAAACAGCAAAATAAATTGGCATATCTAAAGGTCACTGATTAAATGTCTTAGAGTAAATGAAATTCTTATTTTTTGCACCAATTCTTATTTGGTGGAAGATGAAGTACTCAATTCCACCTGGCTTATCTGCTATAATTTCTGCATTACCATGGACAAATGCCATTTGCATACTCCCTACCAGCCCTTAGGTGCATTGCAGCCTCTGTGTCATTATGTGTGACATCACTGGGTTGCTATGGATATAGGTACGAGGTCACTCGCTTTCCTGTGGAACTAGAAATATGGAAAAATTAGAAGAGTCTACATAACATTAACTAAAGATATTTCCAATACTGGTAACTCATTTGAGCTTTAAAATGTTTTAAGATAGCAACTATGGCAATATATTAATACAGTGGTACTCCCAATTTAGAACCAACTCTCTTCCTTAATGAGATAAAAATCTTTTTTTGGTTCATGTAGCTGGCTTAAATATAAAGACATGAGCATTATCACCTTTGTGAATTAGTAAAGTTATTCAGGAAATCTGTAATACATATACTGCTTCATTAAAAAGATTTAACATACAAAGTACACTCCTAAATCCACTTCACACTGGAGATGCATCTTAAAATCTTTGTTACATAAGACAAGAATTTAAAAATTAAGATAGTGGGAAACCTATATCATTAATTAATTTGCCACATTTAATTTAATAATGCTCAATATCTCTCCTTTAATATCAAACTCGTTGACAGCCCATTAGATAAGTGTAGTGTTACTAACAAAATGGTGCAATACAGGCAGGAATCTGCATCCCATAAAAATGCGACAAATAGAGTATTCTCATTGGCATGAGGATGCGCTAGCTTTTTTAAGCCTCAGATGTATCTAACAAAACTAAAAAATAAAAAAAGACTTTTTCCCCTTTAAAATAACTCCTCCCAGCCTCCACCCAGTCTAGGCTCTCTGCAATATGACAAATGCAGAATCTTCTAGAATGACTTGCTTGATACTGCCTCCCACCACCGCTTTGTTTGCAATAGCTGATCAGAAAGAATATTTTTTCAACTTATAGGAATTTCAACAGATGTGTGCCTGTATTTAAAATAAACAGCATGTCACAAATTGGACCAGCCAGCTAAATTCACAACCTTTATTTTAAAGACAATACCTACCATTATCAATACAAAACATTAGGAAAAAATGGAGATGGCATGTTGAGATCAATGAAAACGCTATCAAGACAAACGTTCTCACTACCTAAAAGCACGAGGACTTTGCTTTGGGGAACAGAGAGAGGAGCCTTTTGTTAAGAAAAACGTGAGCAAGGAGGTTTCGATTTTGCACCATTTAGCCCAGGTTTTCAGCAAAGCCTACGTTTATCCCGGGGAGGTTCTAAAAGATTTGTCAGGATCGACAGTGAGGAAGATTGCGGAGGGGCGGGGGGCCTGCAATATTAGGAAACCCGGAGATCTGATGAGTGAATGAGGAAGGCGCCGCCCAGACACCAGGGAAAGAAAGAGGAACCGCATCCATGCGGTCCCCCGCCCCCACGCCCAGGCTGGGAGGAGGGGAAGTGGGGCACAAAGGATGCGCATGGTCCCCAGCAACCCCGGAGACACCGAAGTCAGAGACCCAGCTCCCGAGACCAGCCCTGCAGGACCCCGCCCCAGCCCGGGGAGGGCCGAGGAGGCAGCGCCGCCGGCCCTGGGGGATACTCGGGGAGAGGCCGCGTCACAACCCAGGTTCCCATCACTATTGGGACCCTCCCCTACCCCCTAGGTGAACAAGGAGAGGCCAACCCGCAGTCGCGACAGGCGACTAGTCCCTGGGCCATCCACCCGAAGGCCTGCGTTTACAAAGGGGCTGGGGCGATGCGGGGGAGGGGAGGAGAAACTCACGTTCTTCATGGCCGCGGCCATGTCGTCGTAGCGCTCCGCCTGCTCGGCCAGCCGGGCTTTCTGCACCAGTTGCTCGCGGTCCACCATCTTCGCGGGCTGAGTTGGGCCGGGCGAGGAGACCAGGGCGGCCTGAGGGCTCAAAAGGCAGCTGTGGCGCGGCTGAAGCCCGTGTGCCGGAAGGACCGACCCACGAAGGGAGCAGTTGAGGCGACGTCGCGGAGGTTGCTTCTGGAGTTGCGACCGCGAGACCGGGCGCGAGGCGGCTGCGGCTGCTGTGCGTGCAGCGGACGGACAACCCCCTGCGGCCCCGCCCACGCCGCGTGACGAAGGTAGCCCCGCCCGCCTGCGCACCCCGCCCAGGCTCCGCCCGGCCCTTACACTTCTCGGGCTTCCCCTCCCCAACTCAGCTTGTCACTGCTTTTTGGGCGTCCCCTCCTTGCCTGCTGCCCTCTAACACTCACCGTTCATTTCACTCGAGTTCCGGCAGCCCAGCTTCTCCAGACGCTCCCCCACCCTCCCCCTCCGACTCCCGCCCTGTCAGGCCCCCGGCGCGTGGGTCTCTGGGAGTTGTAGTTCACCCACAGGGGAGATGATATGTCGAAGAGATCAAGGACAAAGAGGCGGCCAACACTACATCTTCCAGTGGTCATAGCGCGCAGGAGGAGGGAAGAGGGAGGTATAATTCAGCGGCCGCTGGGGACCCCTGGCGGGGACGAAGGTTGCATCAATCCGAGCAACTGCTGATTCACGGCCCCGCCCCATATTCTCCGGGAAATTACCAGCGGAGTGGCCAGGGCCTAAACCCTGGAACCTATCTCCGAGATAAAGTAGCAGGCCAAGGGGGTTCAGAGATGGGGCACGTCCACTGTAGATCCAAACTGTTAGAGTAGTGCAGCCCTGGGATGGTTGAATTAAGAAGCTAAACATTGAAAGCTGAACTGTCACTCTACCCCACAGGTCCCCAACCCCATCTTGAGGTTCTTGGAACCTGATGAGGTGAAAATATGGAAGGACAAATACTGGCCAGGCATACTGGTTAATTTACAGAAAGGATGCAGCTGTCTGCCCGCTGACCCCTGGGGATCTCCTTTTTCCTCTCCAGGGTGAAATGTTAAAAGATTCAATTCTGTTAACAATAGTCTGCTTTATGCTTAACACTAGGTTGTATCTGAGGATTGACCGATCTTCTCCCCAACTAGGACATATACTAAGGTCAAGCTGACAAATTCTTGCTCACATGCTTCCCTTTTTGACATTCCATGCAGCTCACAAGCCCGAGAATTTTAATCTTTTTTTTCTTTTTTTTTTTAGCAATCAGCTATTGAACATCTACTATGCTCCAAGCACTGTTCTAAACAATGGGGTACTGCAGTGAACAACAACAAAAAACCTACTTGAGAAAATAGGCAAGAAATTTAAATATGTACAGCATGTCAGAAAGTGATAAGGAGTAAAAAAATAAAGCAGGGATATGAAGTATTGTGTATGAGAACCTAGAATGAAGAAGCTTATGTGAGGAAATATTCCAGGCTCTATGCTAAATGCTGGTGGAACGGGGCATGGAACCCTGCCCTCAAGGAATTTAGAATGTATTAAGTGCTGTTAAGTTTTGTTTGTTTGTTTGTTTATTCTTTCAGGCTGGATAGGAAGAGATTCTGAAAAGCTGCTCCAGGGAGGTTGGTAACATTTCCAACCCAACCCTTTCATAAAGAACTGGTAGGATTTGAGAGCAGGCAGAAGGCACAGGCAGCAGGACTCAGGGGAAAGATCCTCCCTGACATATTTATTGATAGGCAAAGAATCTAATGTGTTTGTTGCCTGAAGTGATGGGCAGTGGGGCTGGGGATGAATGGAGTCAGGAGCCAGAACATAAGGAGCTCTGCATGGCGGGCAGGGGAGTGAAGTCTTTATTCTGAAAGAAAGCCTGTGAGACATTTTAACAAGGGCAGAAAATGAGATTTGTGTTTTGTCTTCCTCATTTTCTCTTCAATGCTTAGCACAGCCTGGCATAGAGTAAAAATGTAGAACATAGGAAATAAAGAAATGAATGAATGAATGAATGCACTGTAGAGAGACTGCTCTGGTAGAAGGGGAAGAGATGGACTGAAGGAGGAGAAAATCTAAAAATAGGGGAGAATCTAGAAATCTCTTCTCCTTCTCCTCCAACATAGGATCCAGCCTTTCTTCTCTTACTACACCATCCAGGAAAATGCAATCCTGCTGGTGAATAAACTCTCCCACTTCCTTCTGCCTTTTACATGACTGTTCACAAGTCATTCTTCTTCCTTTCTCTCCCTCCCTGCAAGCCTGCCATTCTGGCCTGGGCAGCACAGGTCCATGGGAATGAGCCCTTACAGCCAACCTTGGTGGTCCATATGTGAATTAAATGTGTCAATGCTAAATCTCAGGCACTTCCTGGCATATTTCAGTCTGCCTTTCTGACCTGTCTTCCTCAGTTCCTTCCCCTACCAGTCCAATGTACATTAAAAAAAAAAAAAGAAAGAAAGAAAGAAAAGAAACAAACAAACCCAGGCCAAATCTATTTGGGAAAAGTAAAGCAGATGCAAAGAAAGAATGTTCCAAAGCCAACAGTCATGACATCTGCAGCCTCCACATCAAGGCTCCCCTCCAATGATGCAGGAGAGAGCTAGCCCTGCCCTCCTTTCCCTTTTGAATTTTTTTAAGACTGTAGGCTAACAGCTGCTGCTGCCCAGCAGCCCCTAGCTGTTTGGAGAACTGCTTCAGAGACATGGTGACATTACATAGAGCAAATGGCTTAATATTCTGGCTTCCTCCTCCATCGCCTGGTACCGCTGAAAGAAACCTGGAGCAGGTTTTTGGAGAACTAGCATTCTGGCTTCTGCCTGGCCCCCAGCATTATGTGCAAGGCCTGTCCCCTTTCTGGGTCTCAATTTCCCCACCTTTGAAGTGAGAAATTAAACTAAATGAGAAATAAGTGCTCCTTCTAGCTGTGACAAGTCATAGTTCTTGATTAAACACGTTTCTCTTTTGAAATAGAAGGTTATTGGCATTCTTTAGCTGTGTAAACAGGGGATCTGCATAGACCTGGGAGATGATCAAGTCTCAAGGATTGAGAGGCTCAGAATCATCCTTGTTTTTTAGACAAGAAAGCTGAGACACCAAGATGCTATGTAACCAGCCCAAAGTGACTGACAGAGCCTAGTAGATCTTCCAGACTCCCGATATCAAGGACATCCTTTCCTGCCCAGAATCTGAGCATCTTACCTTGGCATCTGCTCAGGAAAGGAGGGGCTCTGCCCTCTGATGACCAGTCTGACTCAAGGGCCCTGAGCAGGCACCCTCTATCCCATCTCCAGTGCTAGAGGACATGACCTTTAGATATATCCTCTCTTGCTAGGTCTGTGGACAAGCAGACCAGCCAGAAACATTAGTGTCCTATTGTTTTTGTGCAGTCATAAATCACCACAGCCCCATCCCCTGGCTCCTGGCTTCCTCCCACTGCTGGAAAGCTCCCTGATTGGTATAAACGCAGCAGCAGCAGCCCCAACTTCCAAAACAGACAGGCAATGCTCCCTGCCCTGTCCTCTGGTAACACTTCCCTGTCACTGCCCTGGCAGGCTAGTCTGCAGTAGGGGCAGCGCACACAACAGATTCAGTGGCAAAGGACAACAGAGAAATCTGTGAGCTGCTTCTCTTCCTAAGGATATTAGGGCAGTAGAGGAGGCCTGAGCTGGGAGGCAGAACCCACATGCTTAAGTCTTGACTTTGTTATTGATTTTGCTGGTGACCTTGTCAAGTTACTTTACCTCTTTGGGCCTCAGATTGTGCATCAATAAAATAAAAGAATTAGATGGATGCTTCTTAAGATCTTCCAGCCTATAATAGCCTTTTAACTGCCCTGCCTCAGTGTCATCCCAGCCTCCCCAGTAAAAGATCTGAAAGATCATTCCAAATGTACATCCAATCTTTTCCTTTCCTTGTCTTTGCTCTGCCATGAATTGCATATGGACCAAAGTCCCTGCTCTTTAGCCTGGAAATCAAGGCCTTTCCTGAGGGCCCCTACCTACCTCCCCTGATGCATCTCACACAGGGCACTCAACTGCCATTTCAGGAGCACACCGTGCCCTCTTCCAATTCTGGGCCTTTTCAAAAGCCATTCCTTCTGCTGGAAACTTCTATTCTGATCCCCAGTCAACTCCTACCTCATCTTCCAGATTCAGACACTATGAGTTGAACAGACTGCTCCTCTTCGGTGCCTCCATGCTCCCAGCATGAGGTCTAAACCACCTTATTGCACATATAGGTATATGATCTTTCTTGCTCTGGGATCTTACAAACTATTCTTCAAAGACAAAGATCCCTCTGAGTTACCTCTGGGCTCTTAGCTTGGCATAGAAGAGGTGCTCAGGGAAGTTTTGTTCAATGAAAGAAATTCTCTGCTTTGAGAAAGGATCAATCTGGTGATGGTCTTACCTCTTGAGGAAGACTTAAAAGGTTTTGCCCCAAACAACTGACCATGGCTAATTGCAGCAAAAATTCTGGAAGGCAGAACTGTAGATGATCCCAAGAGCAAATAGGGCCACAGTCAGAAAGGATGGTTTTGGAGAAGATCCAGACAACAGATTTTGAAGAAGAGCCTGTCAACATAGGGCTGATGACCCACAGAATTCCTCTTTTCTGAGTACCTAGGACTGACCACCACTCACCAACCAGCTTCCCTAAATCTAGGGCATGACTCAGATTCCCTAAATTGATTGGGCTGGAAAGAAGGAGAGATTAAAAAGTCTATAGCTTTACATTTTAAGTTTTGCATTCCCCTAAAAAGAGCCTACTTCAAAATTTCGCACACTAAGGGAATGTCTGACACCATAAAAAAAATGGGCCACAGTCTCAAAGAGAGAAAATCGCCCTATTCTCAAGAGACCAGCATTCTAGGGCGGAGGAGCCTGGGCTAGAATCTTCTCCCCAAACCCAGCAGTGTGAACTTGGGCCAAGTACTTCACCAATCTGGACCTCAGGTTCCCCACTGAATTTTAAAAACAAATCTCCACCCTGCCCTCTGAATCGGACTATGACATGAATGCATTCCTTGACTTGGTGGAGGGGTCTGAAGCAAGTGAGTTGATGCTTGGAACGCCAACAGAAGGTAAATGACTCATGGGAGTCCTATGGTGATGTGGTGGCAGCCTGCCAATCCCCTGGAGTGAAGCAGGTGCTTTTTGTTTTTACAGGTCTACAAACTGCAGAGAGCCCAGCAGTTTCAGCTCATTTCAAGGAAGCAATTTCTCCATCAGCTGGAACTGTCCAGTGATGGAATGAGCTGAGTCTAAAGGCCGTGGGATAGGAATTAGGGGTCAGGGACCAGCAGATAAGCCGGGCCAGAAGACTGGCCAATCAGAGGTGATGCTAAGCAATAGTTCTCAACCTGGCTTTGCATAACAGTCTCCTAATACCTGGAGGAAGCTTGTCTAAAATACAGAATCCTAAGTCTAACATAGAGGGTCAGAACCTCTAGCGATGGGGTCTGGGAACATGTATGTTTTCAAAGCTCTCTGGGGGATTCTTTCACCACCAATGGTCTGCCAGGGTAACCTGAAAAGGCCCTGGCAACTCTTAAAGAGGCCAGGTTGGGTTGCCTGAAGAGGAAGTGGAGTGCCCATGAGGCCTTTTGAAAGCTGGCTGGAAGAAGTGGGGGAATCGTCATTTTCTTGAGTTGGCCATCCTGCCGAGTCAGCGTAGCACTAATGCTTTTAGAGTGCAAATCCCACTTGGTCATGTAATAGGAACACTGGTGCTGACACAGCAGGCAGACAGGAGCCCAGGCTGCATCAGCGGACAGGAGATAGACACAGACATTCAGCACCAACTCCTTGCTCTGAGTCTAGGGACAGGCAGGGGCAAAAGGCAACCCCTTCATGCTAAGCCTTGAGCGAATGTAGATGACTCAGGAGCACAGGCTCTGCACTGTCTTCTAGGTTTTAAAGCCAGCCAGATTTCCTCCCTGTTTTCCTGGAGTTCAGGGTTGGAAATTGGAAGGGATGGCAGAAGGACTCCTGTTCATCCAGTAGAGGAATCCCTTTTGCAACACCCCATCTCCTGGGTGGCAGCCCTTGCTAGCACACGTCCAGTCACAAGCAATTACCACTTCCTGAGATCTTCCTTCCTCTGTGGGACAGCATTCACATTCCCAGAACCTTCTGCCCATTGTTCTTCATTTTACCTTTTGGTGTTACAAGAAAAAGGAAAACCCTTCTTCTCCTTTTATAGCCTTTTATATTTGAGGCCAGAACATGTAAAGCCCTCTTGTCTCCACATTAGACAGTTTCCCCAGGAGCAGAAAGTAGGTTTGAGCATGTGCTTTTCTCCATCTAGAATGCCTAGCATCATGGGAAGGAAGAGATGGCCAAAGAGATGGATGGCCAAGATATGCATTACTGAACTCTGAACACCCACTGCCGCCACCTCTTGGAAATGTGTGCCCAGAGGATTATACAAGGCCTAAGAGCACTTCATAACAAGTGGAGGTCTGGCTTCCAACCCCAGGATACTCCCAACTTAGGCTGGGCCAGGTACTTACATCAAGGCTGCCTAGGAGTCTATAATTAATGATTTGTCCTCCTCCCCCTAAGTCCTAACCTCAGTTTCTAACACTCTGAGAGCAAGGAAAGGTCAACTAGTGAGAAAAAACAGGATAGCAAATGTGTTTGCCCCATGCCCCCATAAATAGTAGAGAAGCCACATTTCAGATGAGGAATTTAAGGCTTTGAGAGGCTAAAAAACCTGTCCACATCACACAGCTACAAAGCAGAAGGGCTGGGTCATAAAGGAGGCTCATGTATCTCCTGTTCCTCATCTCACCATCCAGAAGCACCACCTCAGTGAAGAGAATTTCTTCTTTTTTGTTGGCCCCTTTTCAGAGCCAGCGAAGGCAGGCCTCACTCCCTACCCACAGCTGGGTTTATTTCTAACCTCTCCTGAGGGAGGATGCAGATAAAGCTAGGTGGTGGGGAGGGGACAGAGGGAGGAGGTGAGTGACCTGCTCACTCATAGGAGTGGGAAGGATTATGGTCTCTAGAGAGAAGAGTCAAAGCCAAGGCCCTTCTGGAGTTGGAGGGACAGCAGTTTCCAGGTGTATTGCCCAAGGCCGTGATTGTCTATGCTGGATTCAGAGGCCTGGGACAGCAAACAGAACACTAGAGATCTGGTCCACCAATGACTTGCTGAATAACCTTGAACAAATTACTTCTCTTTTCTGGATCTCTGTCCCTTCTTTGCAAAATGATCCATCAGCTCAAAACAAACTACTTGGGGGTAATACTAAAACCTTTACATGTTCTTGCCTTTACTGAAATAATCTGAATTCCAGTTATTCTGTGTAGATCAGGATATCTCATAATGTTATCATAGGGGTTTCCTGGCTATCTATGACAGCATGGGGATTTTCTGGAATCTAGGGGTAGGGGAGGGGAAGATAAATAAACAGGTTCTGAGAGGCACCAAGGTTAGGAATCTCAGAATGGACCAGATGCCACCCTTACGATTCTTCAACCAGGAGTGATTTTAAACAAGGGAAAGATGGGCTCAGACTTGCATTTTAGAGCCGTTGTTCTGGCAGTTGGAGTAGCTGGTGGATTGAATGGGAAACCAAAGGAAGAGAGAGAATTTGGGAGATCCTGCAATAGCCCCCGTGAGAGGTGATGAGGGTTGGGTTAGATCAGCAGTGGTGGCTGTGGAAGGAGGGAGATGACCAGCATAACTCTTAGGAAAGTGGGTGGTCAGGGGCAGTTACTTCTACTAGATAGAGCAGGTTTAAGGGAAAGATGATGAGTTCCATTTGGGAAGTAATAGGCGAGAAAGGACACATCCGAGTGCAATGCCCAGATTGGGTCTGGACATAGAAATGTGAATTCTCAGAAGGAGTAGATCTGTGGGCCTGAGAAGAGTATAAATAAGCAAAGGGTGAAGTGTGGGAGAAGCCAGTGAAGATGGGCTCAGGAAGA
Organism: Pteropus medius; assembly: GCF_902729225.1. Taxonomy (NCBI): domain Eukaryota; kingdom Metazoa; phylum Chordata; class Mammalia; order Chiroptera; family Pteropodidae; genus Pteropus; species Pteropus medius. Next base: position 27,993,467 of record NW_024352787.1, read on the forward strand.
GACCTGGAGAAAATATCAGGAAAACCAGGAGTCCATGTGACTCAGGGATCACAGAAGGGTGTGGCCATCCAGTCCTCGTGGTGTTCCATGGTACCTAATGTCTCCAGGGGACTCATGTAAGAACAAAAAAGAAGGCCATTGCACGAGTTAGGGCATCTCTATCAAGCTTGGCCAGTGCAATTTTGGTGGAGCCCAACTATTGTGGATAGAGATGGCAGAGGGTAGAGAGGCAATGAATTAGGATTTGGAGACAACTGTTTTCATTGGTAATTTAATGGTCAGGTGAAGGAGGGAGAAGCCGACATTGCTGGTGGCCCAAAGCAGAGGAGAGTTTCACTCGTCTGGAAGAGGCTGTGGGTTCTTTAAATGCTCAATGGAAAGAATCTGGAGAAAGAGAGTCTGGGAAGATGGGGGAAGGTGGAAGGGACAGGTGAATAATTGAGGAGGGGGAGGTCAAGAGTCCTGGAAGAGGAGTCTTAGGAGTCTGCTGGGACACAAGGCAGGTGGGATGGACTTCTGAGTGGAAAGGAGGGAGGTTCCTGGGAACCTCTTCCTCTGAGAAGGAGAAGCTGAAGTCATCTGCTGAGTCACGGGAGGAGGAGGGGAGGAGGCTGGGAACAGACTGAAGGTTTGAGGGAGCCTCTGCGGAGGGTGGGGAGTGAGCTCAGAGGGCCATTTGAGGACCAGCTGGACCTGGAAGACATATGAACAGGACCCCTATCTGCCCAACCCTGCGGTTTTCTACATCAGCCCTCTGCAGTGTGGGCTGGGAGCTGAGAAGGTCAAGGTCAGACCACTCAGAGCAGGCAGTGGTCAGCTCTGGCCAAGGGACTGGAGTACAGGGACCCCAATATATCAAAGGAGTGAATGCTAGGATTGGCCAAAGACCAGGTGAGGTGATAAAAATAGAGCCCTTAAGACATGGAAGAACAAGTAGAGGGGAGCAGGGAAATGGGAGTGCCAGAGGATCAGGAGAATGAGGTGTTGTCATTATGGAAGGCCCCTCAAGACCCACAGAAAATGCTGAGGAATAGATAAGGCCTAGCGCTGAGGCCCAGGTTTGAGGAGCTTCCCTGAAGAGGCTCTGGTGGGAGATGCTCTGTCTCGTAGATGCTGGAATCCCCCAGGGTGAGGGAGAGCCTAGAGAAGAAGGCAAACTGCAACCAGGAGCCAAAGGCCTTGGGAATACCACCCAGGAACAGGCTGTACAGGCGGAAGGATGGTTCAGAGAGCTGCAACATCTGAGTCTCAAGGAAGGGAGTTTGTCCAAGGCGTTTGGAAGGAGCAGTACATTCAGCCGGCAGGGCAGCTAGTGGCTGGGACCCTCAAACCTTTCAGTTCTGCCTGGCACAGAAGCCCTGCCACCCTCACAACTTGCTCCCCTAACTCTGATCTCTGGGCCAGCACTTCCACTTCTGTGAGATGGGGACAATATGAGCTTCAGAACAAGGGAAGAGGAAGCCAAGGGCTTGAACAAATTGGAGTATGACTACCGTATTCCCCTACTTTGGGTTATGCAGGTGACTGAGGAGAGGCACCAGGCAGAGTGGAGGCAACCATGATTCCTGAGGGGTTCAATGTCCTAGAGTTACTCCTAAAGCAGGGAAAAGGCCAGGGAGGAGGCCCTGAGGCAGACCAAAACAAAAAACAAAAAACAAAACACAAAGATGAGAAAAGGGTAATGAATGACACAAACAAAGACAGATCTAGAGAGAGGAGAGAGAGAGGAGAGAGAGAGAGAGAGAGAGAGAGAGAAACAGAAACAGACAGATAGACAGACAAGGCTCTGACAGAGGGACAGACAGGAAGACAGACTGCCTGAGATAGACAGGGAGAGAAGGTGCTAAGCAGGCTGGCCAGGCGCCCATGGCTCATTCTGGAAGCTGCTGGGCTGGATCCAATCAGTGCAAGATGAATGGCTACTCTGGGAAGGCAGAGGCCACCAGGCATTGCAGCTGGGCCATCTCTTTTATCTGCACAACCTGCTGCAGAATCCCAGCCAAGTGACTCTGTTTGCTCACAAGCAGACTGAGGAGTGTCCCTTGAGGGCTTCCTCAAGGGCAGTAGGAGGTCAGAAAAAGGGGCTGCTTTGGAGGCATGAACCCCTGCTCTGCCTTTCACTAGCTGTGAGGTTTGGCAGCCATTTAGCTCCCTGCTGTCTTCCTATCTGTAAAGTGAGAACAACCACCCAACCCTCAGTGATTCTGATGTTTACACTTGTCCCACAGAGACAGGGACCTGGATAGCTTGGGCATTAAGAGTGTCCTGGAGGTAATAGATGCCTTCCATTTCCAGCACCCTTTGGGGATAGTTTCAAAAATCCGGCCATGTAGTTTGGGCTGAGGGTAGTAATTGAGCCATGAGAGTACGTTGTGACCCCAGCTCCCAGGACTGTACAATTGATAAAGATCCCACCAATTCAGGGATCCTTTCCACCTCTCCTCACCCCCAAACCCCAGCACTGAACCCTTATGCTGGATGTCAATCCCTATCTCTTGTATAAGACCCCAGCATATTATACCCTTATAGATTATCTCTTCTTTGGGGAAGAACTCAGATCCCATTCATCTTTGCATCCTATCCAGCTCAGCCCAGTATCAGGGCATCAGAATTCGATGGATATATATGTTTGTCTTTCGACCTCTATGGAGTTCAACAGCTACATAACAGTTTGTGTCCTTAAGCCTCAGTCTTTTCAGTTGTAAAGTGGGGATAACAATTTTCACTTCCCACTGTGGCCAGATGGAGCAAATGAGATATTGCATGTGAAGTCTGCTGGCAAGCTGGAGGCTCTACAGCTCTGCACAGCCGTGATCTGTTGCTAATAATATAGCAATCTCAAGGCCAGAGGTGGATGCAGAGACAGGGAACAAGCACTCCTCTGTCTGCAGCTTCTCCTCCTGACAGCAGTGGACAGGCTGAGTCTGAAACAGCCCAAATGTGGGCAGCCAGACTGCAGTGGAAAGAGTAGCCACCAAGAACCCTCATATCTAGGTTCCAAGTCTGCCTCTAGCTCAGGGTGGCTTTGGGCAGGTCAGTCCCTTCTCTGAGCATCAGTTTCTCCATCTGCTACATATAAATAATAATTTCTGGTTGGTTGGAGCACAGATGACGTAAGGCCCTGGTAAGAGTTGGGAGAATGCATAGGAACCCCCACGTCGATGTCCAAATATTGTGCGGTGTAGGGTCTGCACCTACCCCTCTGCATACATCACCCCATCCGTTTCACCCCCTGACTGGGTCAGGCAGCAGCCCCTCTCCGAGAGACCAGGCATAATTTCTGGCCCAGGGTGGTGATCAAATATTTATTGAATAAGAGAACAAATTAACAAATAAATAAATGGGGCCTCAGGGAGGGAGTGCCACAGTTAAGTCTCTTGAAGCATTAGAGCTCCCTTTGGACAGGTCAACAACGCATCCTCTGCTGTCTCTGCCATTTCCACCAGAGTTCAAACCATTCATAATCTTTAATGAGCTTACAAGGCTTTTCTCCCATCTCAGTGGACAATCTTCCTTGAACCTCTCTGTTCCAGTCATTTGCTTGTTCCATTCCTCCAATAAGGACAGATTCCCTTTCCTCTCATTATTTTCTTCCAAAAGCTTTCCATAGACCCTTCCCTCAGACTAAGTTAGGGCACCCTCCAATCTACCCCTGACTTTGCCCTCTGTCCTTTCCCATTATGACTCTCTTCAGGCTTCGATGTAACCATTGGTCTGTCTCTTGCTAGACTCTAAACTCTAGAGGAGCAGGGACCTTGTTTGCCCTGTGATCCACCTTTTCACTCCTGCCTGCCACAAGAAGGGGCTTAAATACTTGCTGAGTAGCTGAGTGAGCTGGAAAGGAAGAAAGACTGAAAATAATGTTCAAGAGTAATTTAAACTCAAGCCAACCAAGATCCATCAGGAGCAGAGGTGGGATGGTGTGTGTGTGTGTAGAGGACAGGGCCTCAGGCCTTGACTGAGTTTGAGAAGCAAACCACCAAGATCCAGAGACCACCCTCCCCACCTTGCCCATATCTCAAAGGTCCTCAGGGCCAACTCTGGAGACCACAAGGGCCACATCCTCAGTGTGACCCCACATCCTCATGCCTTTGCTGGGGTACCTCTACTCAACTGGTTAAACTCTCATTTTAGTACGCATGTCTGTGAATGTCTCAGCCCGCCCCTTTCTAATTCCAGATTTATTGAAAACAATTACAATTTTAACAGCCCTCTCTAGGTTAATCCTCCCCTTTGAAAACAAGAGTTACATCCCAGCCCGGCCGACTCGACTCATTAGGCCAAACGCTCTTTGTCAGCTGCGAATGGCCACTCAAACTAGAAAGAGTCGTCTTCACTCTGGCTCTTGGGGATCCTTCCCGATCTTTCCTTCCGGTCCCCGCGTAGGCCGCATAGGGGGTCTGTGCCCAGGTATCCACCTGTGGCCGAGCCCTGGGTGCTCCCAAAAGCTCCCCGGGGTACGCCCAGGAGGGGTTGGTTCGAGGGACGGCGAGGACTGCCCCTTTGCCTTTGGCCCCGCCCTACCCGCTCTCCTCAGCTTGCTGTGATTGGCTGTGCCCCAGATTCTCCAATCAGGAGGCTGACGCAGAACCAGGGGTGGGGCTTTGGTTTCCACGCTAGGTGGACTCCTACCCGCCCTCCTCCTCCCTTCCTGCCCCGCGCCACGGTTGTGACTCAGCAGGAAGGCACAGTCCAGGCGGCCCGAAGGGACGAGCTGCGCCATCCCTTCCTGGCCGACGCCACTGAGCTGCTGGGGCTGGAGGGAGGATTTGTGGACTCATGTAGTAGTCCCTAGACCTGGTCCTTTCTGTGTGACCCAGAAAAACTGACGCTTCTCCTCCGTTGGTTTCTCTTCTGTATGGTGGAGATAAGGACAAACACCTCCCTACGTTCAACAGACAAGATAGTACTAGTTAGTAGAAAGAGCACGGGGCTTTTTGGATTTTGTCCATTCAGGGTGTGAATCCCGCCTCCTAGTTAGCTGTGATCCTGGCCATCCTTCAATCCTCGTGTGTAAAATTAGAGGACGATTTTACCTCCAGCTCAGGTTTTGACAGTGAAATGAGACAGTGTACACAAATGGGAAGGAGAAACAAAACGACTTAAGTTTCACAGGTGGCTGCAGAATTCTGATTAGGAGGGCTAACTTTGGCTAGCAAAATGAAGAGGACAATTTTGGAAAGCTAGTCCTGGAGGCTGGGCAGTAGACAAGAGAGCTAGACAGTTCTGCATGAGAAAGGAGCAAGAACCCAATGGAAAAATAGGCAAAGGACTTGAATAGACATTTCTCCAAAGAAGATATACAGATATTCAATTAGCAAAAGAAAAGATACTCAACATAATTAGTCATTAGGGAAATGCAAACCAAAACCAGGAGATGATAACTTGACACCTACTAAGATAGCCAAAATTTTTTAAAGGAGGAGTTGAGGTGGGGGAATAACAAGAGTTAGCAGGGATGTGGAGAAATAGAACCCTTGTGCTTTACAGGTGGGAATGTTAAAAGTATAAACAATGGTGGTAAATGTTTGTGGTAAACATAGAATTACCGTATGACCCAGTACTACCACTCCTAGGTACATACCCAAGAAGTACTGAAAACAGATTCTCAAACATACATGTACCCAGATGTTCATAGCACTATTATTCATAATAGCCAAAACATGGAAACAGCCTGTGTCCATCAACAGATGAGTGAATAAACACAATTTGGTAAGTTTATACAAAGGAATATTATTTCATCATTAAACGTAATGAAGTATTGATACATGCTACAATCCAGATGAACCTTGAAAAGAAGCCAGATGCAAAAGGCCACATATTGGCACCATTCCATGTCTACAAAATGTCTAGAATAGGCAAAACCATAGAGATAGAAAGATTAGTGATTGCCAGGGCCAGGGGAGAGTGGGAATGGGATGTGACTGCTAGTAGTTATGTTTTTTAAGGGGGGGTGATGACATGTACTGGAATTAAGATAGTGGTGGTGCAAATGTACTAAAAACTACTGAATCGTATACTTTAAAAGGATGAACCTTATATGCATTATATTTCAATAAAGCTGTTATTTAAAAAGGCAGTGAACAAAAAATGTGGGAGCCAGATGGCTTGCAAACAAAGGAGGAGGTGGTAGGAGAGAGAGGGTCCCACCACTAGGATGAACCGTGGGACTAGAGAAATCAGTGAAAGAGTATCTGTGTGTTGTGTTTATTATTATTATTGTGTGTGTGTGTGTGTGTGTGAGAGAGAGAGAGAGAGAACACAAAGACTTTTCAAAAACAGGTATCTAATTTTAAATTTTCAGTTGTTTGGCCCTTGCTCCAAATCATCAGATAGGTGTGCTACATGCACAGCATGAAATTGGTAGGACTTTTAGAGTGAAAGATCAATCAATGACCAGGAAAAAAGAGAGTCACAGAGGAGGCAAAAGTAAGTGGGAGATTCAGAAACCAGCTAAACTCAGGGGTTCTTAGCAGAATCTAAGCTCCTTAAGAATCCTGAGGTTTTTGGTAAGGATGCTGGGTATCCTACTTTAATGGGGGATACCTGGCTGGATCCCTTTAATTAAATCTTAAGAGGCAAATTGCTCTCAGCAAGTTGAATGAGATGGAAGATATTCAAGATGGTGACATCATGGGTGCCTATATAATTTATTTTCCAATGGATTCTCATCGCCCTTGGATAAAACTCCTCCCCATGGCTAGAAAGCCCTGAGTAGTCTGGCCCTCCCCAGCTCTTCTGACTCATCTCAGCATACACCTCTGCTCCAATTGCAATGCCCTTTTCACTGGCCCTTCAGCAGGCCAGACTAAATCCCCACTGAAGGATCTGGAATAGCCAAAAGTTCATGGCCAGCTCCCTCTTACTACTCAGGCCCAGCTCAAGCCTCACTTCCTCAGAGGCCTTCACTGACTGTCCAATTCCTACCACAACAGCCTGCTTTATGTTCTTTATAGCACTAATCACTAGGTCAAATTCTCTCGGCGATTGATTTGTTCAACGGCTTACCATCGACTTCTTAAAGGTAATATCTGAGCCTTGCAAACTGGAACCTGATCTATATCTCTTCCTTCTCTGCAGCCCCAGAGCCCAGCACTGTGTTCGTTCTAGCATACAGGTACCCCAGAAATATTTGCTCATGCCCTCCATATACTTGGCAAATATTATTTGGGTACCTACTGTGTGTGAGATTCTGTGTATAAAGTTGGGCACAACAGACCCAGACCTCACCCTCCAAGACCTCCTAGACTAGTGAAGGATAGAGCCAAGTTAGCGGTCTGCTGAGATGCAGGGTTGAGTGCTGCCACTGAGGAGGTACAGGATGCAGTGCAGGCTCCTAGTCCAGACCAGGAGGGGATAGTGTCAGTGAAGACCTTCTGGAGAATATGAAAGCTGAGACGTGAGGCTAAATAAGAGTTGACTGAGGGGAAGAAGGGGAGTGGGTGACGCATATTCCAGGCAGAGAGAACAGCATGTGCAGAGGCTTGGTGGGAAGAGAGCCCAGACATTAGAGGAATTGAAAGTAGTTCAGCCTGGCTAGATTCTGGCAGCAAGTGGCAAAGAATGATGCCGAAAACATAGGCAGAGCCAGATTGTGCGGGACATTGTAAACTGAACTAAGGAGTTGAGGAAGAGCACTGGGGAGCCATGGAAGGGGTTTGAGCAGGGGAGTGACACCATCAGATTCATGAACATTAGACAGCTCTCTGTTCTTGTGGTATAGAGAATGGGTTGAGAGGAAGACAGTGAAGCTGTATTAAGAAATATGGAAATGGAGAGGAGTGGACAAATTCCAGCAGCGTTTGGGAAATGAAACCAACAGGATTTAGTGATTAATTAGGGTTTGTTTGTTTGTTTTTTGGGGGGAAATAGGGATTGTTGGGGATAAGACCTAGGTTTCTTGCTTAAGCTGGTGGTTGGTAGTGCTACTTACTAAACAGGGAAATCCAAGTGTAGGCATAGGTGACAAAATTCTGAGTGGGACAGGTTGAGTTTCAGGAGAATACAGGGCACTCAAGTCAGCACTGGATTATTCTGAGTTTCTCAAGGACAAAAGCCCTGTCGTACCTATCTGTGTGCTCCCAATGCCACTGGGCTCTCGCACATAGAACACCAAATGTGCTGAATAAAACAGTGAACAGAACAAACTGTAATAAGGCTGGAAAACAGGTTTTAAGTAACCTGAGGAGAGTCTCAGTCAAGATGGGCTAGGTTAGGCTGCTCCGACAAACAATTCCCAATCTCAGAAGTTTACAACAACAAAGATTTTTCACTAAGCAGCATAAGGACCCCCAAAGATATCCACATCCATCTTGAGTCAATGAAGGCTTTGCTCCATGTAGCTCTCACTCAGGGACACATGTTGACACAAGTGGAGACTCCACCACTTGGAACGTCATTAGTCACCTTGAAGGAAGGAAACTTGGCAAATTGTGCTCAGGTCCTTGAAGACTTCTGCCTGGATGGATACTTCCATTCACAGTTCCTTGGCCAAAGCATGTCACAGGGCCATGCCTCACTTCAGGAGAGCAGAAAGTGCAAAGCTACCATGTGCCAGGAAGGGGAAGAACTGGACATGGTGGTAACCAGTATTAATGGGCATTAAGCATCTTGGGTTCTAGTCCTGGGTCCACTGTGCAAACTTAGATAAGTCATTTCTCCCCTCTGAGCCTCAGTTTTCCCTGTCCGTAAAAAGGGACAAAAATATTCCCCTCACAGGGCTGCTGTGAGGGTCAAAAGAGAGAGTGTCAATGAAAGCACTTTGTTTAGATGAGAAAGGGGATGCCAGGGGTAGGAAGCTGTGATATCTCTCCGGACAATGGAGAGGCACACTAAAATGTGGACTTAGTTGGAGTGGCTATGACCATGGGCTAAGCTGCATTCAGATATGGGGACTGCAGGGCGGCTAGAGCATCCCTGTCTGACCCCCTGAGTTCTTAAGCATATTCATTCCTTACATTTCTCCAGCCATCACCTCTCCAGTGACACGGTGGTGTCAGAGAGCTCCCTAACAAATGGAGACAAAGTCATTACTGCCAAGAGCCCATGGAGTTTGGAGCTAAAGTGTCTGTCTTGCTCCTTGGCTGGGAGCCAGGACCCAGGTTTAAAGTCTATGGGAAGCAGCATAAGGACCCCCAAAGATGTCCACATCTTATCCCTGAATATGTTACTTTACATGGCTAAAGGGATTATGCAGATGTGATTAAATTAAGAACCTTGAGATGGGGAGATTATCCTGGATAATCCTGGGCCTAACATAATCACAAGAAGCTTTAGAAGATGGAAGAGGGAGGCAGAAGAGTTTGAAGAGGAGATTGAGATAGTGGCAGCAGCAGTCAGAGTGATGTAATTGCTAGCTGGAAGGAGGTCATGAGCAGGCATGGAATGCAGGCGGCCTCTAGAAGCTGGAAAAGGTTAAGAAAACAGTTTCTCCCCTGGAGCCTCCAGAAAGAGCATCAGCCTGCAAACACCTTGAACTTAGCCCAAGGAGACCCATTTCAGATTAGTGACCTCAAGAACTGTAAGATAATGAATCTCTGTTGTTTTTAGCCACTAAGTTTCTGGTTGTTTGGTACAGGGGCTATAAGAAACTAATACAGAGCATGCAGACTGGACCTGGAGGGCAGAGGCTTGACACCACAGTTGCCACTGGCAAGAAACCCACCCTGGGGCTGAGAGAAACTCTGGTAGGATCCCCCACTTCTCTCTGCCCCTGGAGCTACAGGCTGCCCCCAAAGCAGCCCCTGAGGAAATCCTAATGCTGCTTTGCTTTCCCTCATCTGTCCCTCTGCCTCCTCTTGAGTTTTTCTCTTCTAGCGACTCCATCACTCTGCTTTGTGACCTTGAGCAGACCTCCCTCCTTTGCAGGACCTAGATTTCTCTATATGTAAAAGGAAAGCAAGGATGGGCAAGGAGACCCTCTAGGGGCCTTCCAGGCCTGACACTGTGAGTCAGCATTTCCAGGATGTAATGGGCTTACAGAGAGTTCTCTGATGATGCTCTTGAACCGCCCTCCATCCCCAAGCCTCTAGAGAGTCCTAATCAGAGTCTTCCCGGATGCCACAAACAATGCACTTGTGCTCAAACACTGACGTCAGTTAAAAGACAGGAGGGACAATGCTTTATTAACTTGGCACCTATGAATGAGTGGCTACAGACCCTCAGGGTTCTTTGCTATTGCAAAGTAGAGGCTCTGTGATGGGGGCAGCATAAATCAGAGATGCTGATTCCAGCTGCAGGGAGGGGCTACTGTCCCTGCTATGGCCTCTCCAGTCCCCTTGTGTAGCCAAGCACCATCTGAGTCTGGGCCCTCACCGAGCAGGCCAGGGCAATGACCCAGGTTTTTCTACAGTCCCAGGTAGTCTAAGGAAAGAGCTGTAGGCCTCTTCTGGCTTTCCTCTTTTTGGGGATCCCAAAATGCGTGGGGGTAGGGAGACACCCCATTTTCAGAGATTCCCTGAACCTTCTGGACTGGGTTCCAGGAAGCCAGGATCAGGGGTGCTGTAACAGGAGGCTCATCCAAGAGGAGAGTTAAGAGTCATTCTCTTCCCCCAATTTTCTGTTTTGGCTGAGCAGAAAGTGGGAGCTTTCATTGAATTGGGCCCACAAAGCTGATGACAGGTGAGGTCACACAGTAAGTTGATGGACTGGAGCCAGGCTACCCCATACAGAACCATACCATCGGGGCAGGCTCTTTCCCAGGTGAGGGAATGGAAGGACCGAGTGAACTGCGTTTGTCAAAGGAGGAAGGCTTCCTGGAGGAAGAGGGGCAGACCACAACAGGCTCCCAGAAGAGGTTGTCTGCAGAGCAGGCTGGGTCACAATGGCCGGCACAGCACACTGGCATCCTCGCTGTGGTCACAGTTGTGGGCATCCCAGCGGATGTGAGAGCAGAGCAGAAGGGTGCTCTCATCTCCGCGGCACTTGACATTGTCCAGGAGAATAGGGCCTCGGCCTGGGCCAAAGTGGGCCTCTCCAGGGGCTGCCAGAGCCTGGCCACAGCCCAGCTGGTGGCACAGGACACTGGCTGCCCGCAGGTCCCAAGCATCATCGCATACAGTGCCCCACCGCTGCCCTAGAAAGAGTTCTACACGCCCCTCGCATCGGTGGGCTCCATTGGCGAGACGTAGATGTCCTGTGGGGGGACAAGGCCCAGGGCTGGAAGGCACTGACTCATGTCAGGCCACTCCCAAGTGAGACCAGGGAAGGGGAAGAGAGTGGAGGCAAAGGGTGGTAGTCTCTGAGACACAGCACTGCCCTGGGAACCATTGGACAAGGGCAGACAAATGAGATTAAAATAGGATGGACCTCAGTCTCCAAGTAGAACATGTATAAGCCTTTGTGGGGTGCTCTGGGCATGTTGTGTGCTCCATTTCTGCTCTCTCCGTTGTCTTCTGTTTATAATCCCAGTACCTCAGCCTCACAACTGCTCTCTGGAGACTGTGACGATACCCTCTGAAGTCATATTGCCTATCTTCACCCCCTGGAATCCCCAGGCTAAACAGTGAATTCTTTCATTTCTTCCCTCAGGACAGGAGCCCCATGCCCTAATTTTGGTTCCATTTCTAGAAATCTCTAGATTCTTCTAGCTTAAAACCCAAGTCCCTCTTTCTGGACACCACACCCCTCTTACTGAGACTTGAGACTAGCACAAAGGACAAAGGTTCTAAGACCTTGTTCAAATATGCTGAGAATGTAATCCCAGGCTGTGTCCTCTCCCCCGCTCCCCTCGCCCCCAATCTGGACCTTCTCCCTCTTGGGGGCTATGGTCACCTACCATCCCTAGGCCGAGGAGTGGGCACCCGGGTGGTCTCTGAACCATCCTGCTGGACTTGCAATCCTAGCTCTTCTGGGCCTGGCTCAGCAAGGACAAAGAAAAAGAGATGGCTGTCACATTGGGGAACATGTTCCTTGAGGACAGGTACCCTCCTACCCTCACAAGGGAAGCCTGACCTATGGACAGAAAGGACTTCACAGGACCCTGAAGAACTGCTCTCCGCCCCACAGATCAGAAATGGTGGTTATGCTTGCTTTCACCCTGGAGCCCAAAGCAAAATCCTTTGTAGTCTATCCGTTTGTGGCCAAGGCTACTAGGCCCGAGGAACCAAACAAGGGTGAAGATGTCCTCACCCCAGTCAGTGAACAGAAACATTTAAATATGTGTTGGACTCTGCAACCAGCCCTTTCCACTGATTCCTTCCAAGGATCAAATGCTTGCTCCCTGAAAGCTAATCAATTCTCTTTGCTTACTAGACTTTTGCAGATCCTTGACTCAGCGAAAGAAAAGCGCCTCCATCCCACCTTTACAGACTTTCGGAATTTATCTCTGGCCCCTGGTCTCTCACCTCGGGCCCCGCCCCTCACCGCTGCAGACCCAGCGCCCTCCCCAGGTTCTTCCCCACTCTCACTGCAGAGAGCGATCCCTTCCTGCACTGCTCATGCCGCCCAGCAGCACAGGGCGTCGATAGGCGGGCTCCGCCTCTCTGCCGAGCGCGCGTCCTCTCCGGCGCTGCTCACGCTGCAGTGCTGCAAACAGCCCTCGCGCGCGGCCCCGCCCATTCCTCATCAGATCCCGCCCGCAGTGCGTGCCTTTGTGCGGCACAGCTCATTTCTCAGATCCTGCCTTGCCCCGCCCACATCGCTGTATGCACCTACGCAGACCGCGCTGCAGTGCGTGAATACGCTCAGCCCCGCCCATTCCTCAGATCCTGTCTTACCCCGCCGCACCTCAGTAGGAGCTTGCGCGCGGTTCCGCCTATTGCTCGGTTAATGTACTTCCTGGCTCGCGCAGCAGTGTAATTCTATTCGCCGTCCCGACGCAGCCTCACCTGAGCAGAGCGCACCTGCATCTTCGTGGTGACCGCAGTTGTGCTGGCCCCAGCCCAGGTGGAAGCAGTCGCTCAGGCGGGTCTCCGTGCCGGCGCAGCCCACGTTGTCCAGCAACACCGGGCCGCGGCCGTAGCCGAAGTGGCCGAGGCCCGTAGCGCCCAGCGCAGGCCCGCAGCCCGCCTCGCGGCAGGCCACGCGCGCATCAGCAAAATCCCAGTCATCGTCGCACACGGTGCCCCAGCCCCCGGCGTACATCACCTCCACGCGGCCGCGGCACGGGCCTGGGCCGCCCACCAGCCGCAGCCGCCCGCCTGCAGGGCGCACAGGCCCACGGCCAGAGGGGCTGGACTGGAGCCACCAGCTCCAGAGCCTTGACCTTACCCCATCCCACCCGCCCAATCCCCCCACGGGATCTCTGCTATACCACTTACTTTTTTTCCCCGCGGCCCAAGAGGCTGTGGAGAACAGTGTCGTCTCCCTGGCAGGCAGGGCACCAACTCTTGTAGCTGCAGAGACAGGGCACCTAGAGCATTCGAAGGGGACAAGGAAAGCTTCTGGCCTACAGCAAGGACACCTACTGAGACCCACTAACTGTATCACACCTGCATCCCACACTCATCCTTAATCTGGAGTAACCGTGTTGATGGGTGTGGTGGGGTCCTCAGGAAACTTGGTTGGAATGAACCTAATCCTATATCCAGGCATTATCCTAATTTCAATCCCAACGATAGTTTCAACCCTAATTCCAAAGCTATCTTTCAGCCTTTATCTCAACCCTCTCACAAGTCCTCTCAATTCTCAACTTCACCAACCCACATTTTACTTAAGAGCTTTGAAGAAATCTCTTACCATTATGCCCTCCCACCCTGCTGAACTATTCAGAGGTCTGAGTTTCATCCTTGCTCTATCTGCTCATCCATTCTCTCATCCACCTCTACCATGGGTCCAAAAGCCCTGGCCTGCTAGTCAAGGCCACATTCCTATAGATCCAGTCTTCACAATTCCCAGGCCTACCCACCTTACCCCTACCATTCTAGCCTGGGGGGCTGTGCTCCTTACCCTCTGGCTCTGTGGGCCAGGCCCAGTCCTCTCTTGTGGCTGAGGGTGGCAGTGCCGTGAGAGTCAGGGGGGCCAGAACTAGAGCAGAAGAGAAGGCAGCAGGGTCAGAGGCTGAGGTTCTGGTTCCTGGTCAGCCTTTGGCTGTCAGGAAGATGTTGTCTCTCTGAAGAAGACAATAGATTTTACTTCCAGAGCTGGAGGCTTTAGTAGTGGTTCTAATTTACTTGTGCTACGTGAGTGTACACATCACAGTTTATGCAGGACTTCCATAGGCATGCTTTCATTTCTCTCTAATGTTCTCAGAAACCCAATGTCCAAAATGGGGAGAGAGAGAAGGACTTGCACACAGGAGAGGGCCATGTAAAATCCTAAGGAATTTGCAGAGCGAGACTCATTATCCCCATGCCCATCCTACAGATAAAATAGAATTAGAAAGGGCTAGGGGCATGCCAGAGACCATGCAGCAAGGTAGTCATGACTTTGCCAGGGTTCACTGTGTGACCATGGGTATGGCTCTACCTCACTGGGCCTCAGCTTTTCCATCTATAAATTGGGAATGATGGCCCCTGGTTTGCTGTGAGGCATGGGCAAGCATTTTCTATCTTGTAGAGTGGAGTCCATCTGTGAAGTGCCATTATTGGCCCTACTATTCTTATTTGCTCAGAAAACCTCTCAGAATGGAAGAGGGCCAGATAGGGGAAAATATTATTATAAGAGCATCAGGATTCCAGAGGGCCGTGTTAGGTAATTCTGGGGACATACTTGGTCTACAGTGGAGTGTTTCTGGGGCAATTCTAGAGTACTATTATTTTGAACTATTTCATGAAGAGTACTTAGAAGTTGCTAGAAAATTCCAGAGGTATTGCTAGATAATTCTGGAGTATTGGTAGAACAAAACTGCTGTATTATTACACAAATGTGGAGCTCACCACAAAGTACTGGAGTTTTCCGAGGCACTTGTAGAGCAGTACTGACGTATTAAAAGTAATTTCCGGGCCTTCCTGGATTGCCCTGAGAAATACCAATCCTTCCCCTCCCATGCCCCACTCAGCCCCCTCCTGCAATAGGATACGGCCCCGCCCTGCCCCGCCCGTCACTTTGCTGTCCCCGGAGCCCGCACCTGCGCAGAGCACTCCGGCATCCTCGTGGTGGCCGCAGTTATGCACGCCCCAGCCCAGGCTCAGGCAGGCTGTCAGGCGGGGCTCGCCGCCTTCACAGTGCACGTTGTCCAGCAGGATGTGCCCCGTGCCATAGCCGAAGAAAGCGTTAGTAGTGGCGGCCAGGGCCTCCCCACAGCCCATCTGGCGGCAAACCACGGTGGCGTCTGGCAGCCCCCAGTCATCGTCGCACACAGTGCCCCACACTCCACCGTGTAGGATCTCCACTCGGCCCTGACACGGGTTCGTGCCCCCCACCAGGCGCACGCTGCCCTCACCTGGTGACGGCGGGGTGTGGGGGGTTGCAAGGAATAAATCTCACTGGGCTCTGCCTCCCATCCCCTCCTAAAGCGAAGGCACTTCCACAATTCCCCAGGCAGGCCAGCTGTATACTCACAGTGCATGGTGCCCCAGTACCTAAAACCCAGGAGAAGCTTCTCACTCACTCCCAAGGCACTGCCTCCTCATACAATACAGACTAGCAGTGGTTTGTGGGATCATAGGACAGATCGGCTTTAACTGTGTCACTTCCTGCCTAAAAGCAACCCCCTTGCCCCTGTCCATGCTCTCCTAAGCATCTAGATTGTGCTGCTTTCTCATTTAAGACTGTAGTGAAAGCTGCCTCGCCTTTCTAGGTGTAGCACCAACAACCTTTCCTACAGGAAGCCCTCCCTGATCTCTGATGTATTGGACCCTTTTCCTCCTCTGAACTTCTTGCCTTTTTATCTGTCCCCCTTTTAGGGTACTTTCATTTTCTTGTTCTACATCATTATCAGCATTTCTGTGCATATCTGACTCTCCCATTAGATTAAGCTCCGGCCCTCACCTCTCTCACTTTTTCCAACCTTGTGCTGACTATTTTAAATCATTGCATAAGAATTAATCCTCTTACCCTATCCAGACAATGGGGGGAGGATAGGGGGCAGGGTGGGGAAGGAGAATACTAAACTCACCCATGGTAATCCTTCTCTTCCCACCGCCTAGGGTAGATATGGGAGGCTCTTCTCTGGGTCCCTCTCCTAAGACTCAGGTGGTCCCCCACATTGTCCTTACTTACCTTTCCCATTCTGGGGAGTTGTAGGGAGCGCCTTACTGGTTAACACTTTCCTGGTTGGGGGCTGCGTGGGCAAGAACTCTGGGAAAGAATCAGAGTAGAAGGGAGGAAGATACATGAATCTTTCAGAGCTCTCCATCCTCATACCTACAGATGTGTGAGTGGCAGGGCATAGACTCCAAGGTACCTGTCACTCAAGGCCTCTGGCCACACAAAGGGTCAAAGCCAGGAACCCTGAGGTATGAGAGGAGAAAGGGACCCCTGATTCCAGAAAGCAGTGGCTCTAGAGGAATTCCTTTGGTTTGTAAAGCAGCATCACATCACTTGAGAACTTGTTAGGTAAATTCTCAGGCCCTAACCCAGACCTGCAGAATCAGAAACTCTGGGATGGGGGCCACAATCTATGTTTAAATGAAACTTCTAAGGGATTTTCTTGAAAACTAAAACCACTACTCTAAGGTCAAAGCCTCTCAGAGACTTTTGCTGCAGTTGTATGACAAGTGCAACTTGGGCCAGTGTTGACCCCAATCATCAGGTTTTAAAAATGGGAAGGGGGACCAGCTGGGATAATCAAGATCCTGCATGGAAGGAGTAATGCTGGTTTTCAGTCAAGGTCACCCAGAAGCACCACTGGGGTCCAGGGCTTCTGACAGCCAGCCTGCGGCCCTTCCCCTACACCGTGCCATGTAGCCACTGGCTTGGTCTTCTATATCAGCGGTCCCCAACCTTTTTGGCACCGGGGACCGGTACTCCTATGAGAATCTAATGCCTGACAATCTGAGGTGGAGCTGAGGCGGTGATGCTAGCACTGGGGAGCGGCTGCAAATACCTCCTGCTGTACAGCTCGATTCCTAACAGGCCACAGACCTGTACCGGTCTGCTTCCCGGATGTTGGGGACCCTTGTTCTACATGGAATAGTGTTACCAGTGGGAAGTCCCTTCATTTATCTAGCCTTGAGCCCCGCTGCCTACTGCAATCTGTCTGCCCTCCTAGGTCACAGGCCTCTGCTCACCATCACACAGGACGGCCACATCCTCATAGTGAAAGCAGTTGTGGACTCCCCAGCCGCGGCTGCCACACTCGCTCAGAGCAGCTTCCTGTCCACGGCACTCCACGTTGTCCAGCAGGATGGGGCCTTGGCCCTGACCAAAGGCGAGGGGTCGTGGCACAGGCAGTGCCAGGCCACAGCCCAGCTGACGACACACCACATTGGCGTCCACCACGTCCCAGTCATCGTCACAGACACTGCCCCAGGAGCCTCCATGCAGGACCTCCAAGCGCCCCCGGCAGCGGCTTGGACCCCCCACCAGCCTCAGCTCTGTGGAGAGGGTTGAGCTGGTACCAGGGGGATTGCTGGGACCAACTTACAGGATGCCCACCTTGCCATGAAGCTGTAGAGCCTTGGGAAGAGTCCCTTCTAGATAATATTTCTCCCTTTCTATAAAATGGGGAGACTGGTGCAATCCCTTTGGGGGCATCTAGAGTAATAGAGGTCTTTTGTCTGAGCATTTGAGTACCTAGAGTCAGGGCAGGGGTCGGGGAGGGAGGAGCTGGGACACTTACCTGGAAAGGGCAGTGGGGTGGACTGTAGGGCGCCGGCTGAAACAGAGTGAAGAGAGCATTGGCCCTTCTGCCCCCTCCTTGGCTGCCTGGCCCCAGGAGCACGGTCTCCCCTCCCACCAGAGTTCTTACCACCATCTCCTCCTCTTCACTACCCCTGCTTTCCTGAAGCCTCATTTTCTCTTTCCCTGACTGTCACAGTTGGCCTCCTTGCTTCATCATTTCCAACTGGTCCAAAGGCCACCCCGGAGAGATCTGCCTGAGACACAGATCTGTGTGTTCCACTCCACTACTAAATTTCTCAAAGACTCCCTTTTCTTTCAGGAGTCCCAACCCCTTAGCTATATCTATAAAGCCTTCTAGTATCTTCTGACCATCCTCACCTTACTTCTTAATCTCCCATCAGTTTTATCTCTGGGACTTTAACCCTGCAATCTATTCTCCTTGAACAGTTCTACCCAATTCTGCTCATTACAGCCCTGCAGATTCTTCAAGACCCAGCTTGAAGCCTCCTCTTCCAGTCAGCTTTCCAAAAGCCCTCAACGAGGAGTGTTCTTTATTCCCTCTGAATCTCTGGGCACTATATATATACATGCCCCTTTCTGGGCCTCTGTCTGATGATATGGCCATGCCTACTTCATCTCAGTGGCCTCCAGGGCCCCCTACTTAGAGCCTTTTACTCAGCAGATGCTCAGTAGCTTTGCATGTAAATTGGCTTTGAGATTCATTGCGATTTCTCTCCAGAGCTTTACTAGATGAGTCTTTCTGCTTCAGTTCTTATGTACATACATACCAGGCACTGTGCTCACTGCTTTAGGTGGCCAGGCTCACTTAAACATTAGGACAACTTAAAGGAAGGTAGGGTTTCGTACAGCAGGAAATTTCCAGTTTAGTAAGATCAGGCAACTTGCTGAAGGCCACACAACAAAGGGTAGAACTGGTACTCCAACCTAAATAGCCACACTCTTCTTCACTATACAATTCTGAATGTGTGGCCTGGGAGATGGGGAGGAAACAGGGAAACTGGCGTAATGCAGGAAATTGAAAACTCCATAATACCCCCTCACTTGTGCACAGGGTATTCCTGTACTCAGACACTTTCACATACATCACCCCAGAGAATCCTTACACCAATGCTCTGAGGCATATACTAGTGTACCCATTTTACAGATGAAGAAACTGAGACCCAGTTTCTTCTTTTTTAAGTGAGGATAGTCCCTAGCATTCGAATCCACCTATTCTACCAGCTCCTTTCCAACAGTAATTAGTAAGCCCACTCTTTTCCCCTCCTTCTCTATTTCCAATGTCCCCTAAAACTGCCCATACTCGGTGTGCATTGAACCCTCACCTCCAGCACTAAGCCCTCCACTCCCCCAACTCAGACTCTTAGCTTTCATCGACCTTGGACAAATATCAGAGCTGAAAAGAATGTTGTAAACCACCTCATTTGCAAACTACTCCCACCATAACTTTACAACTGGGAAAACTGAGAGCCAGAAAGGGGAATGGTTGGCGGCCAGGGGACAGCACTCACCCAGTGGCAAGAGGAGGAGGAAGGACAGGGCTGGGGAGAGGGGTGCAGGGGCCGTGCTCCTGTCTCCAGGCCTCCACTCCCTGCTCTCCTCATCTGGCTGGGGACCTATTTGCATCTCTGCCTCCTTGTGCATCCAGCCAGTCAATGGCCTTTCCGATGGTTCCATCAAAGGGCTGGTGGAAGAGTCACAGCTAGAACATCTGGAATTAAAGATCCCAAGTCACTTCTTCCAGCTGGAAGGGCCAATGAGAGCTTCAGGGGGAAGTGACATTTCCACCTGGGTTTGGCATTCTGAGTATAGGCAGCAGAAGGAGCAACAGCTGGGAGATGAGAAGGACCGGATCATAGATGGAAGCTAATGAGGAGTTAGGTCTGGCTGGAGCAGACAGTGTGAAGGGGAGTGATGGGGGATGAGCTTGGAGGGTTGCCTGAGCCCGAGCCCAGACAGGCCCACGAGGCTGTGCTGAGGGTTCACAGTCTATCCTCCATGGTAGTGCATCCCAAAGGGTGGTGTTGGCACCACTGGTGGCAAGCCACATAAATTTAGGGGGAGATAGATGGATGTTTATTGCTTTATTTTCATTATTTTTTTTACAGTGCCTTCTATTTATGTATGGCAAAGGATTCTGGTTTTCCATTTATTGGAAAAGTATAAAGTTTCCCTTTAAAGTTAATTTAAATCACAAGAAAGAAATCAATTGAAAGGAAATACAGTTCCCAAGACTCACAAATACATAAAAATGGTGAAGGGCTGGGAGAGTAAATGCCATTTGAGACACTCTGCTTTTTGGATGTAGGAAGCCCTTAAGGATTTTTTTGTTAAATTTTGAATTGAGGTATACAAACAAAAACTGCATAAATTTTAAGTGTAGAGCTCAGTGGACATTCACACCATGTAACTGGCATCCCAGAAGTGCCCCCATGTCCCCTTTCTTCATAGACTAAAGTGGGGAGGTGTCGCTGGTTTAGGGGATGGTTTTGTTTGGGATATATTGAGAGTATAGAGACATGGGTGCCCCTCACAGCACTCCCCACCTCTCCCTGGCATACAAACAGTTTGGTTGGGGGGAGGATGAAAACCTATCTGGATGTGGGTACAAGGTTTTCAATACCCCATTCATGGGGCCCAGGACAGCCCCCAGTGGAATAATCAGCTTTTGTCTTCCCTCTGCCTGGCCTGAGGACAGCTGGGAGATGCGAGTTGAGAACTGTGAGGAGGGGGAGCCACAGTCCAATCTTTGCTGAGGGGATTCATAACGATCTGGGCCTGCCCCTTGCCTCCTGGGCCTTAGACCGCCCACCTGTCAGGCTGCTGGGACACTGGCCCCCCCAGGTCAGATCAGCTCCCACTATATGAGTATGGGAACACACGGCTTTCAGGGAACCTGGCCAGGAATCCTTAAGTCACCCCACAGTATACCCTGCCACCTCGGTCCAGTAGCGACGATCCTGCTCCTCTCTAACCTCAAGTCCCAGCAGACTCAAGAGCTCCCCGTGGGTCTCATGGAGCCTGCCTTCCTCCAGTCCCAAACTTAGCCCTAAGCCTGCTCCTGCCTCTCTCCCTGGGAATCTTGATCAAAATGAGGCTTAACCATTCCCTGCCCTCTGTAAATTTGGCTCTCTAAGGTACTCCTGCCTCCTCCCCACCCTTTATTAGTGTACCTTTTGCCCTGAACTGTCTGTTTAAGTGCAGAGCAGGCAGCATAACAGTGTTTAGAAGCATCAGCTCCACCACCTACTAGCTGTGTGATCTCACCTCACTGTCCTCATCTGTAAAATGGGGTTAGTAATACATTTACCTCTTACAGTTGTTGCTAAAGTTTATAAAAGGTTTAGCCCAGTGCCTGACCCATTGAAAGTGTGGTAGTTGTTGTTGTTATTATTGTTATTATTATTATTACTGTCTCCCCATCTAGACTATGAACCCTTGACAGATCTTATTCAATGGCCCAGGGTGGGTACTCAGGAAATGTTTGTTGAATGACTGGATGAAGTTTAGAGCCACAGAATCATAGAATGAAACAGTCGCAAGCGTCCTGGGAGATTATCAAGGACAACTCCACATCTGACCAGTGGAAAACTTGTCTCTCTCTCTCTCT
>NW_024352787.1:28014766-28041431 GCF_902729225.1 Pteropus medius
TCTCCCCACACCACACCATACCACACTACACCACACCAGCAAAAGTGAAGGATTCATACCTGGGGGAATGTTCTGGGCTCTTTCTGTCCCTTCTTCTATAGTCAATCGAAGGTCAAATCACAAATTTAGGAGGGGGTAGGATCCCCCAAATGCAAATCAACACAGACCTTTCTTCTTTTCTTTCCAAAGCTGGAAGGTGAGCAGAGGCAAAGTCCCTGTCCATGGAGCTGGCCGGTGGTGCCAGCCTGTCCCCACCCAACCTTAGGGGCACAGGTAGGCAAAGGGAGAGTGGAGTTGGCCTGCTCAGTCTGGAGCAGCCCCAGAGAAGGGGCACCCAGGCAGAGGAGGAGCTATGGGAGTGGGGGGCCGGCTTGGACTCTCAGGGCCAGGCAGCCCCTCCTCCCCCTTCCTTCTCACCCCAGGGCTCAGGTTTCAGAAAGGCCTGGATAGGTCTCCACCCCTTTGCAGGGCAGCCAAGCATCCCTGATCTCCTGTGATGGCCCTGACCCAACCCTTAGTCCTGTTGTTTAGGGAGTCCCCTTGACCACGCCCTGACCCACATCTCACTTGGGGGTTTGGAAACATGGTCACAGGAGCCAGAGTGTCTCATGTAGGCAGGGCCTCTGATTTTGCTGCTGATTTTGCCTTACTTGGCTCCTCTTGAGTTCTGATACCTTTGGGGCTTTTGTAGTTACAGGTGACAGGAAGCGACATATGGCTTATTCTATAGATTGAAGCTTCAATAAAATGCTGTAATGGAATTCTGCACCTTCCAGCTAGAACCACAGAGCTAAAGGGGCTCTTAGAGGCCTGGCAGGGTTCTTCCCAAGGCTGGCTGTGCATCCCATCGCCCCCAGGGACACATTTAAAATATATTCAGATTCCTGCTCCCACCACTTCTGCCCCAGAGACTCTGATCCAGTAGTTTAGGGGTGGGGTCCCCCTAAAAGTGTATTTCTAAAAAACCAGTAAGGCTCAAATGTTTGGGGACCAGGGCTCTAGCTGAAGCTGTTTATGGTGAAGGTGGGAAAACGGAGGCCAAAAGCAGAAAATGGAGACGCAGCCCATGTGTCTCGCAGGACTTAGTTTCCTGCCTGATCTTGCTTCCCAGTTTTCAAAGAAAACTCTGAGAGTCCGCTCTCACTCTGTTCTCATACCTCCTTTCCTCCTGCCTCTTCCTTTCTCCCCTGGCCTGAGGAAGCACTCCCAGCAGTTCAGACCCCATCTCCTTCTGTCTTCTCAGGGACCTCCCTCTCTCCATCTGCACGGCTTCTCTCTTCCATAGTCAGCTGCGCTTTCCCAGCGGGATTCTTCCGTTGGGCTTTTAAGCACACTCTGCTCTCTGTCATTAAAACAACAGAAAACCCTTTTAACTTGTGTCTGTTGGGTCCTCATCAGAGAAATGGCCAGGCCCTGGTATTCCAGCCATGCTCTGTCCCTGGCTGGGAGATGCCAGGAAGCGTGTGGTCTTGGCTCAGATAATGCAGTAGATCTGGGAGGTGCTAGACTGGAGGCTGTCAGCTGACTGCATTCCTCATAGCCCATCAGCAAGTTCTTTCTCCAGGGCAAATCTGAGCAGCCATCTGCATGACTGCCACTGGACTCCACTCCCCCCTCCTCCCACTAGTGTCCACCTCTCTCCTTCCTATGACAGCCAAACTTTTCTAAAGAGCTGTCTGCACGTGCATTTCCATTTCCTTACCTCTCACTCACTGCCCAGGTTGCTCCAGTTGACCTTTGGTCTTCACCACTCCACTGAGGCAACTCTTCCAAAGGTTACCAGTGACCTCTATGTCATGAGGGACAATTTTCAAACCTTGTTCTAGTTAGAATATGAGCTCTGATACAGCACAGAGAGAACCTGTATTCATCAGTTTTTGTTGTGATAACGTGCATAACGAACAACCCCAAAATTGCAATGCCTTTCACCAACAATTACTTTCCTCCCATGTTTCTGCATGTTGGCTATAATGGCTCTATTTCAGGCTGTGGGTTGGGTTCAGGTTTCCTCTATGTGTCTTTCATTCCAGGACGTAAGAAAAGAACAGCAGTTACCTGGGGCATGCTCCTCCCATAGAAGAAGGCAGAAACCCAAAGACCAAGCCAAACTACACAAGCACATTTAAAGCCTCTGCTTGGGCATAATACACATTCCATCTGCTCATGTTTTATTGTCTAAACCAAATCATGTGGCCATGCCTGTGATCTATCAGTGGAGCAGGGTAAATATACCCCCTCATAAAGGAGAGGAGGAGAAAGAATATTTGTTGAACAGTAGTATAACCTACCAGAAAATAACAGGCTTAAACAATATCCAAATTTAGTTTTCTCTCTCTTAAAAGTCCTGGTAGGGGCTCATAATTGTTAAGGATCCAGATTCCTTCTCTCTCGTTGCTCTACCATCCTTAACATGCAGCTTCCTCCTCATGGTCCAAGAGGGTTGCTCAGCCTCTGCCATTGAGCTTTTAATTCAGCCAATATATCAGTCAGATTGGGCTGCTCCACCAAAATATCATAGACTGTGTAGCTTAAACTACATAAATTTATTTTCTCACAGTTCTGGAGGCTGGAAAGTCTAAGCGTAAGATTCTGGCAGGGTTTGGTTCCTGGTGAGGCCCCTCTTCCTGGCTTGAAGTTAGCTGCTTTCTCACTGTGTCTTCAGGTGGGAGGGGAGAGCCCTTTTTAGTGTCTCTTCTTATAAGGACATTAATCCAGTGGGATCGTGACCCCAGTTTTATGACCTCATTTAATCTTAATTACCCCTTAAAGGCCCTATTTCTATATAAAGTAACGTTTCAGTTTAGGAATTCAACGTGGATTTTGGAGGGACTAATTCAGTCCATAACAAAGAAAGGAGAAACAGAGGGCACGCTCATGCTCTTTCCTTAAAGGGCACGACCACAACCCTTCTGCTCAATCTCATGGCTGGAACTTCACATGGCCACCACCCAGCTAAGAACTCTATTATGGCAAAGAGGGGAGAGCAGATACCAAGAGACAACTACAGCGTCCGCTTTGTCCTTGTGTTACTTGGTATCTCAGCAGCATTTGATACTCTATCAGTGACAGTGCTTTTGGCTACAAGTAAAGGAAAACACAAATCAAAGTTGCTCAAAACAGTGTTTTATCTCACTTAACAAGAAGTCCAGATGTAAGGCCATTTCAGGGTTGGTTAATTCAGTGTAGTGACAGCTTCAGGAACCCAGGTCCTTTCTTTCAGTCTACTCTGCCATCATCAGCAAGTTGACTCCTCCTTTTGGGTGGCTTTCATGACTCAAGATAGAGGCCTCAATTCTGAGTATCTCACACAGACAACAATGTTCAGAGCCAGAAAAGAGGGAACATTCCTGCCTTCTGTCCTGTTTTAAAAGCCAGATAGACTTTTCCAGAAAACCACTAACAAATATCCCCTCAAGTCTTGTTGGCCATATCCAGTTTCTTGCCCATTGCAAAGCATGACTGGCAAGTGCAGGGGAACCCTAGGCTCAGCCCTGGGCCTTCTTCTGCTCCCTCTATAGGAGAGCTTGAACAAGCTCAAGTTATACGATTCTTTGGTTTTAAGTATATTCACAGAGTTGTACAACCATCACCATTATCTAATTCCAGAACCTTTTCATAACCCTAAAAAGAAACCCTGTACCTATTAGTAGTCAATCCCCATTCTCCTTTCCCCCAGCCTTTGGCAACCACCAATTTATTTTCTACCTCTATAGATTTGCCTATTCTGGACATTTCAGATAAATGGAATCCTACAATACATGGTCTTTTGTGTTCCACTCCTTTCACCTAGCATAGTTTTCAAGATTCATCCATGTTGTAGCAGGTGTTATCATTGCATTCTTTTTCATGGCTCAATAATATTCCACTGTGTGGCTATACCACATATATGAATTGATATATTCCTATCTAGAATATATAAAGAACTCTCAAAATTCAACATTAAAAAATCAAATACTCCAATTAGACAATGGGCACGTCATGAAGAAACATTTCACTAAAAGGTATATACAGATGGCAAATGGACACATGAAAACAATATTCAACATCACTAGCCACAAGGGAGATGCAATTTAAGACCATGATGAGATACCACCACACAGCTATTGGAATGGCTAAAATAAAAATAGAGACAATACTAAATGCCACAAGGGCGTGGAGAAACTGGATATATTGCTGGTGGGAATGTAAACAAGTCCAGTCACTCTGAAAAGCATTTTGGCAGTTTTTTAAAAAACTAAATATACACTTATCATACAACCCAGCAATTGTATTGTTAGGCGTTTATTCCAGAGACATGAAAACTGTGTCCTCACAAAAACCTGTACAAGCATGTTCATAGCAGTTTTATTTGTAATAGTCAAAAACTGGAAATAATCAAAATATCTTACGGTAAGTAAATGGTTAAACAAACCATAGTACAGCCATTCCATGGAATAATTCTCAACAATAAAAATAAACAAACTATTGATATGTGCAACCACTTGGATGGATCTCAAAGGTGTTATGTTATGTGAAAAAAGCTAATATCAAAAAGTTACATGCTGTATGATTCTATTTACACGACATCCTCAAAATGACAAAATTATAGAGATGGAAAACAGTTTACTGGTGTCTGGGGTTTAGAGATTACGGAGGGGAGGACATGGGTATGACTGTAAAGGGATAATATGAGAGATATCTTTGTTTATAATAGTTCTGTATCTTGATCACCGTGATAGTTACGGGAATTTACACATATGATAACATGACAGAACTACACACACACACATTGTATAAATGTCACATTCCTGGTTTTGATATTGTACTTTAATTATGTAAGATGTAACTACTACTGGGGGACATCAGGTGAAGGATACATGGGATCGCTCTATATATTTCTTTGCAACTTCTTGTGAATCTACAATTATTTCAAAATAAAACATTAAAAAAAGTCTTAGCTGATTTACAAGAACAAAACAGACTAATAGTTAAAATTAAAAGCAAAAAAACTATGCACTTCTCTAAATCTTCACCTTGAGGTGTGAAAAATGAATTCAAACAAGTGTTTTTTTCTGGTATGAGAAACTACAGGCTCCCATGGGTCGATTCACTGATTTACCTTTTATAAGATCCTTTGGAAGCATCTGGGCTGGGCTGAAGTATAGGAAAATCTGATGTACAGTGTGTGAATAGATTCCCACTGGGCCTCCACATTCTAGAATGTCTGTCCCAAGTGGAGTGTCTCTTCTACTCTTCAGCTCCTGGGGAGGGCGGTGACATTCAAAAGCTTTGGTGGTTCCATTTAGGTCAGTTATGGAAAAACCTTCTAATACACTAACAGCTCTCCCTAGTCTCAGGAAATCTGTTGCATTAAATCTGGCAAAAGTGCCCAAATCACCATTCTTTCTTGGTGTGTCTATTTAGGCAAGATGGCTGAAGTACAAATCCACTGAAGCTTCTGGTTATGAAATGAAAGTCTCATTGTGAAATGCATTTGCACTGTCACAAGATGCAATTTCCACAGAACATGCAAAAGTAAAATTCAGAGGATAGAAGAGACATATCAAACGTTTCCCCCTAGTCATTGAAGCTTTATTCTTGGATCTTTCCATAGACAACTGTAGGGAGCATGTTTGGTGAAGCACTGGGGTTGAAGAGAATTTTGTGTAACCAGAACCAAGGGGCCGTTATATTGGTCCAGCAACTTTCTTTCAGAAGCAATCTAAGGCCTAAGGGCTGCCAAAGAGAAGAAACATTCCAAGGGAAATCTTGTATTGGGCAACCAGTGCCCAGAGGAATCTTCTGGCAGCAGCTGCCACATTCTGAGACTCAAGCAGACCCTATTGGCCAGAAATCTCATTCATTTTTTTTTTAATGCAATGTTTTGAAATTTTATTTTTAATTGTGTAACATAACATGTAACATAAAATTTACCATCTTAACCATTTTTAAGTGTATGGTCAGTACTGTTAAGCATATTCACATTGTTGTACAAATGATTTCCAGAACTTTTTTATCTGCAAAACTAAAACTCTATACCCATTAAACAACAGCTCCCCATTCCTCTTCCCCTCGCTCCTGGCAACCACCATTCTACTTTCTATTCCTATGGATTTGACTACTCTAAGTACTTCATAAGTGGAATCACATGGTATTTGTCTTTTTGTGACTGGCTTATTTCACTTAGCATAATATCCTCGAGGCTCATCATGTAGCATATTGTAACATATTGCAGAATTTCCTTCCTTTTTAAAGCAGAATAACATCTCGTCGTATGTATATACCATGTTTTATTTTTCCACTGAAGTCATTTTTGATCTTCTTTTCTTACATCCATTCCATCAGCAAATCTTTTCAGCCCTACCTCCAAAATATACCCAGAGCCAACTTCTTCTTATCTCCTCCATGTCATTCTAATACTGTAAAAGATTTCTCAACTGGGGTGATTTTGCCCTCTAGGGGGCATTTGGCAACGTCTAGAAACATTTTTGGTTGTCACAGCTGTAGAGGGTAGATTCTTGGTTTTCACAACTGGGTACATGCAGCTGAACATCCTACAATGCGCAGGACAGGCCTCCACAACATGACTAAAATGTCAATAGTGCCAAAGCTGAGAAACCCAGCTCTAATACACATCACCACCACATTGCACTTGGCCTTCTGCAGGAGACTAGTCTCCTTGCTTCCATGCTTGTCCCTTGAAATACATTCTCTGCACAGTGCCTGGGTATTCTTTTGAAAGGTAAAGCACATCCTATGACTCTCCTGCTCTTTTCCTTGTGTGGCTTCCCATTAGAATAAAATCTCAGGGCCCACAATTCCCTTCATGAATTGATCCCTGGCCACCAATCTGAGCTCTCCTTCCACCACTCCCTCTCTCATTCATTCTGCTTCAGCCGCACTGGTCTCCTTGCCATTCCTAGAACATATAAGCCTACTCATACCTCAGGGCCTTTGCACTTGCAATTCCCTGGACCTGGAGCTGTCTTCCCCCAGATATTTGCATAACTCACTCCCTCACTTCATTCAAGCCTCTCCTCAAATGTCACCCCTTTAGAATGTCCTTTCCTGACTGTCCTCTCCAAATTAGCAGTCCCCATCATTCTCCATCCTCATGATTCTGTTAGAAAAGTCTGATGCTCCTGAAACTTCAGCACCGCACCCCGATTGTAGCAGATGAGCAGCCTCTTGGAGAATGCTCAAATAGTATTTTGCTTCTAGTACAAGAAATATAGTCTGTGCAGATTGACCCCTGAGACAAGCATTCAAGTAAAGGGCCTTTGACCTAGATCTCAGGGTGTACGTCACGACCACACCCAGATCTGGCAGAGAATGTGCCCCATGCAATAACCTCCTGGATAGAGAATATAATATGTGGAATATCTCCTCTTGCTGGATTAGTGTAGACATCAGGAATTAGGCATATAAAGGCAAGGTGTGCATGGGGGGAGGGGATATGTATGTCCTTATCAGGTTGGTGGGAACAAAAACGGGTTCAGTGGCAGTATCTATAAAAGGTTTAAATGTATATATCGTTGACCTACAAACCCACTTCTAAGAATCAGTCCTACAGAAAGATCTGTGCAAATGTGGAAAGATATATACAAGGAAGTTTTAATTTGTAGTAGTGGAAAAATTGCAACCATCTAAATGTTCAGCAAGAGGACATTGGTTGGGCAAATTGTTGTCCATCCATAAATGTTTTAGTCAGCCATCAAAAAGAACGAAGTGATTTTCAACATGAAAGATGTCCCCCCCATCTTGTTACGTGAAAAAACAGTGTAGAATATGTGACATAACAGTGTAGAATATGATCCCCATTTTAAAGCATATTTTTAAAATAAACTTTTTCTTTTGGAATAATTTCAAGTTTACAGAAAAGTTGCCAAAATAGTACACAGAGTTCCTATGTATTCACCCAGTTTCCCCAAATGTTAATGAGATCTTATATAACCATGATATACTTGTCAAAACTGATAAATTGACATCGATACATTAATATTAACCAAACTCCCAACTTTATTTGGATACTACCAGTTTTCCCACTAATATCTTTTCTTTCTGTTCCAGGATCCAATCCAGGATACCACATTGCATTTAGTGTTTTGAAATGATTATGTATGCATAAAAAAAATGTTAACAATTGTTGCGGGTGGGAGAGAGTGAATTTTATTTTTACTTCAGACCATTCCTTATTTTTAAAGGTAATTTGTAATACTATAATAAAAGCCAAAACATTGTATAAAATATCCATTTTCTCTAGCTGTATCCAACATCACACACTTGGTCAAGTAGGCTGTAAATTTATATACCATTTGACATATAACAAAATAGTGAAAAATTTCCCATATAATCTGGAGTCGCCTTTCTTTTATACTCCTAAATTTCTGTTCACTTCACCCACTGCACAAAAAATGTGCCAAGGCTTAGCCCATTGGGGTCCCTTCAGTTAGTCTGGCTGCAGAATTAATAAAATGGCATAAGATCAGCAGTGTGTGCATATTGTGTCTGACAAATTTCAGCTGCCCCACAATTTATGGCTATTTTTATTCTCTATAGCATGCCAGCTATTTTGTCTTCCCAGAATTATAGGCAGAAAGAAAATTCCTATTATTTAATCATCTATTGAATACCTAATATGAACTAGCTGGGGAGATGGGCATATATATCCTAACATTTGTTCATATTGGAGTTATTTAGTTGGCATCTCTCCCCACCTCACACACAGATTGGGTGTTATTATAATATCTATATAGTATACTATAAAGTATCAGAGACAGTAAGGTCTAGGGACAAAGGAACAAGAACTGGAGTCTGAGGCTGTATCTTGGTTTGGGTGCTCGCTGGCTGTGTGACCTTGGATACGACTTCTCTGAGTACTGGTTCACATATCTGTAAAATGGAACCAATGACACTTTCCAGGTAGGTATAAGGATTAGGGTATTTAACCTAGTTCTTGTATATTGTGAGTAAATAATAAATAGTAATTATTATTAACATTACAGCTATTTTTATCATTATTTATGAAAGTGTCCTAAAAAGTCACCTTTCTTTTAGGATTTGTACGTTTTAGGGGGTAGGGGAGACATTTTTAGCAAATACTCTCCACCTCACTCTGCCCTAGGAAGTTATATTTCCTTCTAAAAGTTTTAAAGTTTTATTCTTTCACATTCAGCTCTTTAATGTATCTAAAATTCATTTTTATGTGTGAAGGAGAAATGCAATTTTCCCATATGGATAATAATTGTTATAGTTCCTTTTATTGAGTTGTCCATCCGTTCCCTTTGTCATACATATTTCCACATATGCAAGTAGCTGTTTCTGAGTTTTCATCAATTCCACTATTGTTTTTATTTTATTTTATATTATTGTATTGTATTGTATTGTATTGTATTGTATTGTATTGTATTGTATTGTATTGTATTGTATATTTTGTCCTAATAGCACCCTGCCTTAATTACTATGGCTCTATAATATATCTTAATATCTGTTAGGGTGTCTCTCTCACATTGTCCTTAAAAGTCTTGGCTTCTTTGGCCCTTAGCCTTTCCATACAAATTTTAGGATCAATTTCTCAAGTTCTACTCACTCACACATATACAAAAAGAAACCTATTGGGATTTTAATAGAAAATATGGATTAATTTTGTGAGAATTATATCTTTATGATATTGCATTTCCCATCCATGAATATGGACTATCTGTGTATTTAGATATTCTTTGATGACTTTCAACGGTTTCAAAAATTTTTCCTCAAATATATTACAGATCTTTGTTTTATGCCTAGTAAACTCATATTTTGTTTAAGCAATTGTTTTTGAAACCTAGTGAATGGCCTTCTTTTGAAAATGGATCCTACTGTCTTCTCTTTCACTTGAATCTAACCTAGAGAGGGTTTAACTTTTTATTTTGAAATTTTGTTTATCCCTTACCCAGATTCAGCAAATATGAACATTTTGCTACACATGCTTTCTATCTCTTTATATTTGTACATACATGTATGTATCTCTATATGTGTATACACACATACATATATACACACATTTTATACATGCATGCATACATATATACACATGCATGTGTACATATGTACATATACATACATGCTTTTTTCTAAACACTGAACATCAACTCCTCACATCAGAAGGGTTAGTTTATCCCACTAATGGGATAATGTTTATTCCACTAATAGTTAGTTAACTTTGACAAGTGGTATCTGCCAGATTTATCCACTGTAAAGTAACCACTTAATTCTTTGTAATTAATGAAGAATCTTTTGGGAGAAATTTGAGGCTATGTATTCAAATTTCCATCAGCTAATTTTATTTTGTTTTGTTTTTCCTTTATTATTTTTATTGTGGTAAAACATATATAACATAAAATTTACCATTTTAGGGACTATATCAAACTAAAAAGCCTCTGCACAGCAAAAGAAACCATCAACAAGGTAAAGAGACAATCATCAGAATAGGAGAAGATATTTGCAAGCCAACGCCTCTGATAAGGGCCTAATATCCAAAATATACAAAGAACTCATACAACTCAATAACAACAAAAAAAAATCCAATTAAAAATGGGCAGAGGACTTGAACAGACACTTCTCTCAAGAAGACATACAAATGGCCAACAAACATATGAAAGGATGCTCAACATTGCTAGCTATTAGAGAAATGCAAATCCAAACCACAATGAGATACCATCTCACATCTGTTAGATTAGCTGTTATCAACAAGACAAGTAATAACAAATGTTGGAGAGGATGCAGAGAAAAAGGAACCCTCATATACTGCTCGTGGGATTGCAAATTAGTACAGCCACTATGGAAAACAGTATGGAGGTTCCTCAAAAAACTAAGAATTGATCTACCATATGATCCAGCAACCCCTCTACTGGGTATTTACCCCAAAGACTTGAAAACATATAACCGAAAACATGTAACACTGATGTTCATAGCAGCATTATTCACAGTGGCCAGGATATGGAAGCACCCGAAGTGTCCTAGAATAGGTGATTGGATAAAGATGATGTGGTACATATATACTCACCCATAAGAAGAGATGAAATACTGCCATTTGCAAAAACATGATTGGACCTCGAGATAATCATGCTAAGCAAAATAAGCCAGACAGAAAAAGTTGAAAACCAAATGATATCACTTATATGTGGGATATAAACCTAAAAGCAACAAACGAACAAGACAAACAAACAGAGACTCGTGGACATGGACAATAGACTAGTGGTCACCAGAGCGTAGGTGGGGAAGGGGGAGGTAGATGAGGTAAAAGGGGTCAGATATGTGGCTACAGAAAGAAATCTAACTATGAGCAGTGAACACACAATGCAATTATATATATATATGCCTTGCTGTTAAATTGTACACCTGAAACTTACTGGATTTCATTAACCAATGTCATCATGATAAATTTTTTAATTAAAAAAAATTTTACCATTTTAATCATTTTTTTATAACTTATACCTACAGCACCTGGTCTTCCTAGGTGGTCTCCCATCCAAGTACTAACCAGGCCCTGCTTAGCTTCTGAGAACAGACATTGGGTTTGTTCAGGGTGGCATGGCCACAGACCATGGACTGTGGCTCCACTGAGTTGTGAACCCAGGACCTTCTGTGTGTAAAGCAGACATGCTAACCGCTACACTATGGAACCACGCCCCCATTTTAACCATTTTTAAGTGTACAATTCAGTGTCATTCAGCACATTCACATTATTGTGCCACCATCGCCACCATCCATCTGCAGAACTTTTCCCCAGCTTTTAAGATAGAAGCGACATAAAACATTGAGTAAGTTTAAAGTGTACAGCACATTGGTTTGATACTTTTACATACTGCAGAATGACTACCATCATAGTTAGCTAACATCTCCATCATGCCATCAATTTTTAACATCCACTGATAATTTTTGCCTGAATCTATTAACTATAATGATTGCAAACAATTATTTGTTGGCATTCTACTGTAAAGAGGTTTCCCTTTTATGGAAGAAACTTTCCCATTTCTGTGTCTTTATTTATCATAAGCATGGATGCTCATGAATTTTTATTTTACTTAATGCATAGTCCTTATTGTCCTATTCATTTGAGACACCGTTGTTCAGCCGGTAGGACTCCCCACCATTCAATTTGGCTCCTGTGTTCTTTTGACACATCCTCATCATTTTGTGAGCATTTTTTGGCATAAAAGATGTTCCATAGTCTCCTTGTATTTTCCCAGTCCTAGCCTGGAATCAGAAAATTCTCCAAGGAGCCCTGGGTCCTGCTTTTAGAGAGGAATAGTATTTAGAGACCAACGTCTGGGCTCTAAGGAATTTTAAGGAAAACGTTCTGGGCTGGGGGCCTTTGGTGCGCTCTGGCCACTGGGGGGCAGCAAGTCTCAAAAAAAACCAACAAAAACCCTAAAAAACAAAAACAAAAACAACGCAAAAAACTCAGAATCTGGGTTGGGTTCAGCTGAGCTGGCCACGCTTCCAAATGGAAGTGTTTCTAGTCCTCTTTCCAAAGAAGAGGAACACAAGCTCCCCACTATATGCTCACCACCACCCCATGTACATACAGACACCCTCATCCTCGTCCAGACTCCCCCACCAGTACATGACTCACCCTACCCTCACCAATTTATTCGTATCTTTTTTTCTGAAGTCGTCCAAGGGGGGTTAGCTCTAAGGCAGAGAGCAAGAGGGGATGGATATGAAGCTTCAGGCAGGCCCTGATCTCTCATCCCCAGCCCACCCCACCCTACTGCCAGCACAACGCAAACACAGCTGTGGGTAACGAGCATGGAGAGACCCCTCCCCCAGTATACCTCTACTCCTAGAACACAGTCTCTCCTGTTAACGTTCTTCTGGGCCTCAGGCTACAGCTGACTCCTTTCCTCTAGGCCTGGTAGGAAGGGAACACAGAGGGGAGGGTTTGTGCAGGTGAGCTTGGAGCCTAAACTCTGAGCTCCCACCTGCTTCTCTCTGCTGTCTCCACCCACACCTTGAAAAGGTCAAAGGAAGTCATGGGGGTAATCTATTCCCTCAGTTTATATTCCCAAAGTAAACTATAATATTTTAAAAAATGAACACAAAACCAAAAAAAAAAAAAAAACCCACCAAGGGGAGTATTTTAGCAACTTAAATTTATGGTTCGA
Source organism: Pteropus medius (assembly GCF_902729225.1). Lineage (NCBI taxonomy): Eukaryota > Metazoa > Chordata > Mammalia > Chiroptera > Pteropodidae > Pteropus > Pteropus medius. The sequence continues at coordinate 28,027,894 of NW_024352787.1, forward strand.
CTACTTTAGAAGCAAGCATTTACAAGTGAGTACACACTTCTGCTCATAGGAATTACGTACCATTAATTATTGTATTTCTCCTCCCCTCATGAAGGAGTTTCACCCAGGCCTGGCAGAGTATGCCATCAGTAAATGCTGACTCTATCAATTCTTCTCTATCCTCTCCCATTCTCCTGCCAGGACTGGTGCAATAGGCTCCTGATCCTTGTCTCCAGTCCTACTGCTTCCCAGCCAGAGATAGCCAGATCACTCACCATCTTTCTGTGGCCTTCCTCACCTGCAGAGCAAAATCCAGCCTCTCAGCTAGCACCTTTGTGATCGTCCCCACTCCTCTAAACTGCCCCCCACCCTAAGGCTCCGGTAACTCTGAGCTCCCGGGTTTTTCTCCCAAACCCACCCAGTGCCCTTTCTACACCTCTGTTCACACAGCTGCCTCTGCTTAAACTGACCTACCCTCCTACCTCCCATAATATAGGGCAGTAACCCCATAAAATTCCCTAGCTCCTATAATGATGCCTCCTTCTCTTCTCACTTGGAATGAGCTCCCTGCCTTCTCTGATCAAATTCTCCCCACCTTTCAATCAAGACCTTCCTTCTGGCCTCCCCCCATTGACCTAGGACAGCTCTTAGCTCCCTCCCTGGGCTCTGAGGTCAGGGCCAGCAAAGGGTGGACACACGGAGTGGAAGTAGAAAGGGATGAGAAATTATGACTGACCAGGCTGCCAGCCCATGCTTCTCAAATTTTAATGTAAATATAAATCACTTGGGGAGATAGCAAAAAAAAAAAACCAAACAGATTCTGACTCTGTGGTCTGGGGATGGGCTGAGAGCCTGCATCATTTCTAACAAGCTCCAGGTGATGCCCATGTTGTAGCAGAGGGTGGGCACTTTGAGCAGTAAGGGCCTTGCCAACTAAATTGTTGGGGAAGAGAAGCAGGTGGGAGCCCAGGTGTGAATGGCCATCATTCAGGGTATAAGACAGCGGGTGGTGGCTGCCCAGCAGTTACCAGTGGGAGTATTTGCAGGCATCATGGCGCTGCGCTATGGGCTTTTCATCTGCCTTCTGCTCTGGGGAGGAACAGAACTGTGCTACCCCCAGCCCCTCTGGCAGGGTGGGGCCCACCGCTTCCTTCCCTCTAAGCCACCCCTAGTGGTGGAGTGTCTGGAGGCCCAGCTTGTGGTCACTGTCAGCAAAGACCTTTTTGGCACTGGGAAACTCATCAGGCCTACAGACCTCACCCTGGGCCCTGAGGGCTGTGAGCCCCTGGCCTCTATGGACACAGATGATGTGGTCACATTTGAGGTCGGGCTACACGAATGTGGCAACACCGTGCAGGTGAGGCTTAGGTCTCCTTGGTGGTCCTGGCTTTGTTGGGAGGACATGGGAGATGGCCAGTGGTGGGGAGTGTGGATGCAGAGCCGGTGTGAGGGGGTCTAGGGCAGCTGCCTTTTACTTGTGGAGTAGAATGGTGGAGCAACTGGGGATCAGTATGGGGTGAGTTGGAGGAAGCTCTTGGCTCTAGTTGCTGAAGTTAGTCCGGAGAGGCAGTGAACTTTGGCCCAGACCCCCATTCTGATTCCTGAGGACTTAAACCTCTGGAGAGCATCCAAGAGTGATGTGGCCCATGGGGGATGTGAGGATAATCCTGAAGGTGGCCTGGCACTTGCTGGGGGCCCTAGAAACTTGTGTGAAAGAGGTCAACTTTGACACCTCAAAGCCCAGAAGTAATCGCCCCAAGAATACAGAATTTTGGCCTCTCAGTTGGGCTTAATAGTTTAAAGCCTTGAACTAAAAGTCGTGAGTCAAGGACAATAGGACCACCTCTGTTGAAGTTCTTAAAGACTCACAGGGCCCCTGGGGGCAGCCTCAAGTTGGGGGAGGTGCTTAAGGTGGGAGGTGTGTGCAGGAGGAGAGCTGAGTAGTCCAGCCAGACCACCTCCCTCAAGTTGGGGGAGAGACATATACAGTGAGTCCTCACTTAACGTTGTTGATAGGTTCTGTGACTTTAAGTAAAATGATGTATGGTGAAACCAATTTCTAACTGATACAAATGAGAGTAAGTTTCTAGGCCATTCATCAGTGTTACAACGAAACTGCTATACTCGGACTACAAAGAGGGAGCCTTCCAGCAAGGCAGGGCTGCCTGGGCACAGGTCCCTAGCTGGTCCATAATCCCCTAGACCAACTTCCTGCTGCCCCACAGAGAACCTGTCTTCTCATCTATTATGGGCCCCCCCACTCTTGCCCACCTGGCTGTGGACTCAAGTCTCAGTAGTTTAGCTGGGACCCGATGAGCCTAGTCCCTGGAGCCCTCCACCAAAGTTCTGGTCTTAGGTGTGGCTCCCAAGGTTTACCTTGAGGCTCTTGGCCCCTTGTATCCCTGGGGAGAGGCGGGGCCAGAGAGGTGCAGGAGTTATTCAGGGAATTATTCTAGCTTAGTAAATCTAAAACCTTGTGCATTAGACTCAGCTGAGGGCTTTTAAAAATCCTGATGCCCATATCCTAAACCAAGTCGGAATAGAAGTGGGAGCCATTAACAGCTTTAAGATCCCAGGCGACTCCAACTAGCCCGGCAACTCCTTTTCCAGTGCACTGCTTTCCACGGTTGGTTTCCCAATCTTATCTGACGAGGGTCACCTGAGGCCAGGGCTGTGCAAGCCCACATTTGGTTTAATGCTCTGTTGTCCTGAAATTCTTAACTTTTGAACACTTCTATTTTGCACTAGGCCCCACAAAGTATGCAGCTGGTCCATTTGGGGCACTCAATAAAAAGCTAGGACTCTTTTCCCCAGACCCAGACTGAGGGGTTAGGCTGGGCCAGGATTCTTCCTGGGCAACTTGCTTGGAAGGTACAAATTGTCCTGGTAGCACCTGCCTTCCTGCTTCAGGCAACCACTGAACCGAATCCGCTTTCTGTGAGTGGGCTTGAGAATAAGTCAGAGGGAGAGCAACAAAAGTGTTTACTGCTGTGGCAATGAGTTAAAATTCCTCGAGCTTCCTGGCTTCATCTTGGGGGATTTCTTGGCCCCAGGCCTCCCCTGAAAGAGGAAACTATTGGGGTGGGGGTTGCAGCCTGAGCAGAAGAGCACATGCCCAACGCCTCTGGCACCTGTTTGGTGCTTGACACAGCTGAGCCAGACCTCTGCACTGCTGTCAACACTTCAAGGGTGAAAAAAACGGAGGTGTGAGGGTGGTACCTGTCCGAGTTCTCCTGGAGGTCAATAGAAAGTGGGCTTTGTTCTCTCCATCTCCTGTGGGCTGCCCTCCCTTTGCCCTTGCATGGGTCAGGCCCACTTCTGGCAGGTGAAGCTCCTGGGGTTGACGCCTCTTCTTTCCTTCAGGTAACGGAGGATGCTCTGGTATACAGCACCTTCCTGCTGCACAACCCCCGCCCTGTGGGAAACCTGTCCATCCTGAGGACTAATTTTGCAGAGGTGCCCATCAAATGCCTTTTCCCCAGGTCAGTGTGGGACGGGCCTGTCTCTGCTCCTGCTGCAGAGGCCCCTTGGCAAGCTTTTCAGCCCCTTGGCAACATCTGGCAGCATGGCAGCAAGAAGGCGGAAGTGCTTGGGTTGTGGTCACTGCCTTCAGCCCTGGGTAGGGTAGGGGACCTGCTAAGTCTACTCTGCCTCTGAAATGCATCCGGGCCACAGCTGCCTCATGGTGGAACCTGCAGGCTGCCCAGCCCAGGCCCCCTCAGAGTTCAGGATACTTTTAATAGCGTAGGGAGATGTCTCAAGCTCTGAGCACCACAACCTGCTCTTTCCCTATGGTTTCCCCCAGTACATGAGTATGGATTGGGGAAGCTCCTCAAGCCCTAAGCACCAAGCAGTGTCTTTGACTGGCTTATAACAATGCTGAGTCCTGTGCTGGGCTGAAGGCCTTAATTCCTGTCCCTTCCTCTAGGAGCAGGTAAGGGAGATAGTGCTGGTACCATGAGGGCACAAGGGATGAGCCCCATGCCTGGGGAGGGGTTAAGGGAGAGGTTCCAAGAATAAGATCGGGGAGGTGGTCTTGGGACAGGTAGGGCTAAGAGAGTCTGGGCAGAGCCACATACACCCCATGGGAGGGCAGTGTGCCCCTAGTAGCAGCTGCAGCCTGGGGCCTGGAGCCTAAGGCCTAATAAGGGGAGGACAGATGGGTTCTAAAGGCCAACAGATGCAGCGAATGTGTTCAGGCTCACACTTTAGCAGGCGCCCCTCTGTGAGCAAGCAGATTGGGTGAGGATGGCTTCTCAATCCAGAAGTTCCCTGGTAGCTGATATGAGAGACAGGTGGGTGTTAGACCAGCTGGGAGACTGGGATGAGATAAGACCTGATCTGTGGCAGCAGGACTGTAGGGGGCTGACTTGAGGCAGCGAAGGTGAGCTGGACGAGCTTGGTGCCTGACCATGCAGGGGCGACGGAGGAGCAGGACTCTAGCATGCCCTCCAATAGGCCAGAGATGGAAGCCTTCCTGGGACCACAGTCATTTCCACTTTAGAATTGCTCTGCCTGAGACTGACCTGAGAATGTTGGCTTACCAGGCCTAATAGCTGCAGACAGTGCAAGGTGGCCTGCCAAAGGCAAGGACACTTTAACCTAGCTCCCGCTACCTGAGGCCTGGTTCTCAGGGGCAGCACTCAAAGTAGCTGCTTCTGTGGGATTCTATGGGGTCAGCAGGGCAGACATCTGGAGACACCTGACTACTTCCAGGGACCTTCCTGTCCTAATACAGGCTCAGAGTATCTCACTGGTTTCTCAAGAACCAGAGTCCTAACTGCATTTATCTCTAAAGGACTTCTTTCACTAGGACTGGCCTCAAGAATCTTGAGTGGTGGAGAGAGGGACTGCTGCCTCAAACCTCAAACAGGAGCTGCTAGAATGAACCTTAAGGATGTGGGTTTAGAAACCAAACTAACTTGGTCTGTCTTCATGCTGTAGTCCAAACATCCTCATGGCTGGGAGCAGTGAGCCCACTGACAGGTGTCAAGTTTGAGAGGTTAAGGGACAGGCTCAGACTTCATGAGTCTGTTCAGCTGCTTTGACTGTCTGCCTGGCTGGATCACAGCTGAGGACTCTGCAATGAAATAGTGCCCCCACTCCAATATGGGGCCAGATGAGGTGAGCCCCAGGCCAGGTGTGGACAGCTGCTGTTCTCTTCCCAGGCAGGGCAACGTGAGCAGCCAGGCCATCCTGCCCACCTGGGTGCCCTTCAGGACCACGGTGTTCTCGGAGGAGAAGCTGGTTTTCTCCCTGCACCTGATGGAGGGTAAGCAAGGAGGGCTGGCAGGGGTGCTGGCCGGGAGAGCTCTGGCAGTCTCTCACTCATGGCTGTGCCCTTCAGAGAACTGGAGTGCTAAGAAGAGGTCCCCCACCTTTCAGCTGGGAGATATAGCCCACCTCCAGGCCGAAGTCCACACTGGCAGCCATGTGCCACTACGACTGTTTGTGGACCACTGTGTGGCCACACCAACGCCAGACCGGAACACCTCCCCATATCACACCATCGTGGACTTCCATGGGTGAGGGCTACGCTGCCTTTCTGGGGAACCCCCATAACATGACCCACACCATCTTCCTCACCTTCAACTCCACCACTTGTTCTCTTCAAAGGTGTCTCGTGGATGGCCTCTATGATGCCTCATCTGCTTTCAAAGCACCCAGACCTGGACCAGAGACCCTCCAGTTCACAGTGGACATGTTCCAGTTTGTTAATGACTCCAGAAACATGGTAATAGTTCTTTTATTACCCTTCAGTAAGAATGAACTTTAGGAGTCAAGCTGGTCAGACTTACTATCTACTGCTTTAGCTCACTCTGCCTCCATCCTAGTAACTCCACAAACTTACCAAGTAAATGAAGATTTTACTAGATCTTATAACTTTAAGGAGAAGGCATGGCATTTGGTGACCAGGTAACTGAGCATGTCCTCGCTAAGGTCAGCAGGACCAGAACCCAGTGGATGGTGGGTTGAGTAGAGGAGTTGACAAAAGCAGGTGTCAGCCTTCTTGGAAGCTTTCTAGAAGGGCAAAAGAGGTGAATATGAACTTATTTGCATACAGGGTAGCCTCTTAAACTTGATCATAGGTTAGAACAGTGACCTTTTGAAACATGAATACATCAGCATCATCTGGAGGGCTTACTGAACTAGATTGCTGGGCCCCACCTCCAGGGTCTGGTTCCATAGGTCTGGAGTAGAGCCTAGAACGTGCATTCCTAGAAAGTCTCCAATGGCTGCAGCTGCTCTGGGGGCTGCCCCTTGAACTAAACTTAAAAGCTTACTTAACTAAAGGGATGGAGAGGATGGAAGCTAAGATGTAGACTGATCCTGATGCCTGAAGTATGGACAGATAGGGCAGGAAGCTCAGGTAGGACTGGCCGCTAGCCAGAGAGTGCTGGTAGAATCTTACAAGCAAATGGCTTTTAAATAAGTTTCCGGAGATAAGAGTCCACAGCGGTGGGGGTGCAGTATAAAGTGTGGAATAGCTAGTCAGGAGGGAGAAGTGATTAAAGCAAGAGTTTTCAACTCTGGCTCTATACTAATCACCTGGAAATGTCAAACATACTGCTATTTGCATATAACCCCATACATTTTCACTTAATTGGGGTGGGGCCTGGCATCACCTTTTTCTACCATCTTATGAAAATCTACAAACATTAAGCTGAAAAATTTACAGAAAACACCTATGTACTTACCATCTAGATTCTACCACTAATATTTTCTGTGCCTTCTAGTCTATCTTGTTTTACTTGGAAATGCATCAAAAGCCACTTAAGCTCCCAGATGACTCTAACAAGCAGTCAGAGGCACAGTCTGGGCAACATTTGCAAACGGTGTGAATTTATAGAAGAGTACATCGATGCTCCCTCTCCTCACCTAGCAGTCCTGTTCTGAGAACAGAAGTAGTTTAATACAGACTAGTAGGAAGCAGAAACTGAAGCTGGAGAGATGTCCTAAAGCTTTTGATGGCAGGTCCTGGGTTGAATGGAGCTGGGGATAAAGGAACAGACTCAGAAAGGGTCCTGGCCCCACACCGAGACCTTGTGATTCATAGGGTAGAAGATCCCGTTTGCAGGAGGGAGTTGGTGATGACTTCAGAAGTGGTCCAGTGGGGTGGATGGGGATGAGGTTTCAGACAGGTGGCCATCAGCATTGGGGGAAACCTGAGATGGTATCTGCCTCTCCAGAGATTGGAGGGTAACTAAGAGATCAGAGGATGATGATCAGTGGAAGGTAGCCTGAACTCTGGAGCAGGGGCAGTTCTCTTTCATACGTAGGGAGAATGGCTGGCTGACTGGCCATGGCGCCAAGGAGAAGGAATACCTTATTCAAGAGCAAATGGGAAACCACCTTAAGATCTTGGACCCCAGTTAGCATCAGAAAAATGTACTTAGAAGAAGTCGATAAAAACAGTTCCCTTCCTGGAATGAGGACTCCGAAGGACCTGGAACCCTTCTCTGGTGGTGCAGATAGAAAGCAGGTGGCTAGAAATGCATCCTGGCTTGTTTAAGTTTCCGAAATGATTTCCCTGCCTGTGTACTTGGCCACTAGGTGGTGACCAAGGTTTGTGGTTCTGCAGAAGGCTTCAGAGAAGGAGATGGAATTTCTACATTGTCTCAGGGTTGACTGGGTATTGCTTACTTTATGAAATGGGATTTCAACAGGACCAGGGCTAACCTGATCCCTGGCTTTGTCAAAATTCCCCCTACCCTAGGTGGTCAGGGGGATATTGGTCCCTTTGGGCTTGATTCCTGGGCCTATTCCAGAGGTTCTGACTCAGTGGGCCTGGGTTGGACATACTAAGTGACTGGAAAAGTTTGGGAAAGACTGGGGCAATAAAGATGATGGGTTACAATTTAGAATTTAATTTGCTACCTGCCCTGACATTTTTTGACAAGTTAACCTCTGAACCTCTGTTGCTCCATCTCTAAAATGGGGCTCTTCCTTGCCCCCAAGAGTTAAGGGTTATGTAGGAATTGACTTATGAAAGTCACTGACACAGCCTAGAAGTCTACCTAGTAACAGCTGTCTTTACTTCCAGGTATATATCACCTGCCATCTGAAGGTCACCCTGGCCGACCAAGTCCCAGACCAACTAAACAAAGCCTGCTCTTTCAGCAAATCCTCCAATAGGTGAGGAGACCAGATTGGACATGGCTGGGGTAGAGAACTTGATTGGCCATTCTCATGTCTATTCTCCCAACATGAACATCATCAGCAAACTGCTTCCTGCAGGCAACAGTCATCTAATTCCCTTGTCTTTCCCTCTTAGCTGGTCCCCAGTAGAAGGCACTGCTGATATCTGTCAATGCTGTAATAAGGGTAGCTGTGGCATTCCGGGTCGTTCCAGGAGGCTAGTGGGACAATCGCACAAGTCTGCTTCCCGCAGTCGCAGGCATGGTAGGTCTTAGGTTAGCCACAGGGCTATTGCCTTCCCCTCATTCTAGGGCACTTGCTGTCACTTTAGGGTGACATTCTTCTCCTTTGTCCCCCATTTAAGACTGCTTACCCCTGCGAGTGCAGTTTGGGGCTTTATTATTTAAAACCTAGTTCAGCCCACTGAGGCAGAGCAAAGTCACTAACCTGATTCCTGGTAAAGGACTAAAATGACCCTTGGATGTCTTGTCTTTCAGTGACAGAAGCAGCAGATGTCACAGTGGGGCCACTAATCTTCCTAGGAAAGGCCAGTGACCGTGGTGTGGAGGAGTCGACTTCTCTCACATCTGTGATGCTGGGGTTAGGCCTGGCAATGGTGGTATCCTTGACTCTGGCCACCATTGTCCTAGGTCTTGCCAGGAGGCGTCAGGCTGCTTCCCGCCCTGTGATGTACCCTGTGTATGCTTCCCAATAAAAGAAAGTAACCTTTGGGGTGTAGCGCAGTGACTAGAGATGGGAGTGAATTGGGAGTGGCGTGCATGAAGGCAATCTGTAAACAGTGCCACGGTTCAAATAGCACAATCTACGTACTGTGGAGCCTCTAGTGTGAATCTAGCTGTCTGTACAGTGGACAGGCCAGACTGGATTGAAGGCAAGCCTGTATCTTCCTGGCTTTGAGCATCATGCAAGGCTCATCTTCCCAAGGGCCACTATGTCATGTCTCCAAGGAAGCGAAGATGAAAGCTGTTGAGGGCAAAAGTAGGGTGGGCTCTGCTAGCTCTACTTCTAGGTTAGCAAAAAGCCTTGTGTGTCCCTAGGCCACATGCATCTGATTTAGGGGGCGAGGGAGAGGACTAAAGGGCTTCTAGCTACCTCACCTAGGGGCAGTGGGCAGAAAGCCACATGTTCACATGTCCGAGGCCTGAAGGCCAGAGGTGAATGGGTCTAGGGCAGTGGTCTGGCAATGGTCACTTGGGCTTGAAACTGCTATAGAGGAGCACTTGTGAGGGTGTGAGTATGCTGTGGTGGACAAGTCACCAGCTCTAAGGTAGGTGCCTCAGGAAGGTGGGGCTTGCTTTGTGCTTCCTGTTGCTGAAAGGAGCCGCTTCTCTGCCTCTCACACCTTCATGCCACTCTCCCCTCATAGGCTGCCTTCCTCTCCCAGGCCCTGGCCACAGTCCCTGGGAGTGCCCAGCAAAGGAATAGTGCCCAGGGAACTTGTGGCCCCTTCCCCAGGGAGTGGGATCGTGCTTCCTCTGCTGAGGGCTATAAAGCCTCTCAGAATGGGCTGGCTCAACTTCACTCCAGACCCTACTCATTCTTTCTCACTGGGTAAAGGTCACCTTCACTATAGAAACTCAGCTTTGCTAGTTACCTGCTGTGCGTCCTTGGATCCTCAGGGGTAAAACAGGTGGTACCTGCTGGGCATAAACTGGTTGGAGTCAATAGGCACTTAAATGCTGCATCTTATGGTTCTGTCTCTGTGGCCTTGTGTCTGGCTGAGGTTAGGGGCTCATATATGTTGACACAGGCATAGAGGCAGATATCTAAGGTACATTCAGAGCAGGGTGTTGTGATTCTAGGTCTGAGAAGTACAGGAAGGCCCTTGACCTAGGTCCTTGCCCTTCCAAGTGATGTAGGACAGGGTGAATCACTCCCTCGAGTAGATTCAAGTCCTGCACCAAGAGAAAGGATTCTTGACAGAGCATAGGAAAGAATTCAAGGGCACGCCAGTTAGAGATAAAAAGAAAGGCAGAGAAGGGATGACACCGCATAGACAGTGTGGTCTCCTCTCAGAGACCTGAGAGGGACCCCAAGTATTTAGGGAACTTAGTTTATATATCATCCTTAGTTTCTATGAATTAGTTTAAAAACTTTGTTTACCTCTTTTGATGGTATGGGTATATAGTGTGAATGTAGGGGTTTGTGGTGTGACAAGAATGCGTAGTTAGCAAGAAAGCCTGCTGGCAATCCCCAGCTTTTGATCTATAGGCTCCCCATGGTTTTTGGCTGTAGGGAATGAATGTAGGGTATGACCTGGACTGTTTTCCCTTACTGTATGAGTAAATGGTTTGTTAGTAATCCCAGCAGGAATCTTCCTTTGTTTTGTAGGTTTCCTCAGTCTGGCCAGTAGGGTTGATCAGCACATTGTAGTCTCTTATGTAGCTTGATTTAACACTTAGTTCTCATGCCTCTTCCCTACATTACAAGTGTGGTCTATGAACTCCACTGGCATCACCTCAGACCTAAGAATCTGCATCTTAACATCTCCAGGAGATTCAGGTGTATCGAAGTGCCCTGGGTCATGGGATTTGCATCAAGAAAATCATGCCCCCCAGGCACATTGTGGTGTGCTGCTTAAGGGATTAAAAGACAGAATAGGGAGAGCAAGCTTCCTAGAGTCAGTGATACTAGCAGGTCCTAGCTGGGCAAAATGAGGATGGTGGATGTATTGCGGATTTTGGCCCGTGTACCTGGAAGAACCAAGCGGCACTCAGTGAACTAAGAATCAAAGGAGGTTTATTTACGCCAGTGGGCTCAGAGGACTCACTCGCCAAAGTCTGAGCCCCTAACAAAGGCAGGCAGGTAGATTTATACATTGATTACTTGCACATACTTGGAGGTCTTTTGTTTCGCGTGCGGGAAAGGTAGGGTTCCAGGGAGAGGAGTTTGGAAAAATTCCTCCGGCACAGGGTAGCCATCTTAGATTTCTTTACGTTTCTCATATCAGATGGGGCAGGAGAAGAGAATGGGGAGAACCTGTGCCCTGGATGAGTGAAGTACCTAGATGTCCAGTAAGGATGGGGGAGTAGAGAGGGAGGCCTTATAGGCTGATAAGGTGGAAAGGAGCCACTAAAGGGCTGAGTGCCATGGATGGATTATCCCTTTCAGGAACATCAACTGAAGATTGATAGAAATCCATCCTGGCTCTCTGCCACTGTTGGCTTGGTAAGTCACTTCATCTGTAGAATGGGAATAGTGGGAATGTCTAGAGGTTGGGTGAATAGAACACGTGGTAGGATCCTAGTTCATACAGCAGGACTCTTTGGTTATGGCCTGTCTCACAACCACCCAGTTCTACTCCTGATTGAGCCTATTTCCTCCTACTTAGCAGCATCCTGTTTCAGATGAAGTTCTCAACTTTGGGGTTAGCAGTGAGGATTGTGATACTTGGCGTCTAACATGTGTCTGGTTCAAGCTGTTCTTTGAGCAAAAGGCTACTCCTAGCATACCCTGGGGGATCATATTTCCCCTAATGATCTTGGGTATTGCAACCCCGTGAGAACTCATCTCTCATTCAACTTTTGTCCTCAGAAAGAGGTAGTGGTTGTGTCTGGTGTGGGGAGGAAGTGTGATTAGGAAGTGACCCTGAAAATCATTCCCAGCCAGTTCCAGATAGGCCTCAGCTCAGTATGAAGCTGGATCCGGGGAAGGCCCAAGAAATAGCCTCTAGCATAATGTCGGAGGGCCCTGCCTTCCAACCTCAGCGTTGAACTTGAGTAGTAAGGGTCACGGCAGAGGGCTGAGAATTGCTTTGATTTCTGTTGTTTATAGCCACTTTCTTTCCCTGGTGTTTCAGGCAGCTAGCTACCTGTTATAACCTGTGAAGCTCCCAGTGGATCAACACTTTGTGGGGTTAAAACTGCATTTGTAATGCTTTCTGGTAGCCAGGGGAAAAAGAGAGATGAAGTATGTTAAAGGACAATGGAGGAAAAAGTATAATCATGATTATACAAATACAAAACAAAAATGTGTCGAAGATCTAGTTTTAACTCATTCATTGAGGGAAACTAAGATCTAAAACACTGGTTCAAAGAATAATGCAAAGAACAGATTTATATAAAGGTAATTAGGAAATTTGCTGATAGATGCAAAAATGGCTTCTTCCACAGGGCAAAAATTGATTGCATTTCTAAGGACAAGTCATTTGCAACCATTTGCATTACTATCGGTTTTCCAAAGCGAGTAAAGGCAGACTCTTATGGAATCAGATAATCTGAATGGGTGCTGAAGAACACCAGTAATCTTTTTGCCCATTTCAAAGTCTCTCACAATTTTTCCTGACAGGTGTTAGATTTATCAGGTATTTTTAACAATGGATTCTAAGCAGCTCCTAAGGGCTAATGGAAGTTTTCTTAGACCACCAAAGAAAAAATAACCTCTCCCTAGAAAAAGGCCCTCTTGCCCTCAACTTTTTTTTTTTTTTTTTTGGAGTGAGGCTGGGCTTTGGGTTGAACCTTACAGATTAGAAACCTTGTCCAAAGCTTGTCCCTTTTTAACACCTACAGCACCTGATCTTCCTAGGTGGTCTCCCAACCGAGTACTAACCAGGCCCGACCCTGCTTAGCTTCCAAGATCAACCGGGATCGGGCTTGTTCAGGGTGGCGTGGCTGTCGACGACCTCAGCCTTTAGGCTAAGAAGCCTGGCTTGTCCACACACTACAACTGATCCTTTCTCTTGAGAAACTCTAGATCCCAAACTAGGGTGTCAGAGTATTACAACTAGAACAATATCTGGGGGTTACAGGTCAAGTGTGATTGTTTCGTGTTAAAACAAACTCAGATGAATTCACTGAGGTTACATCAGTTATTTCAGATTTGCAGCAGGGGAACTAGCAAGGACGAGTCAGTTCAAAACATGTTCCACGGGCCAGGACTTACGTAAGAAGATGCTTACTGCTTCACTTCTCAAGGCTGCAAAGCCATTGCAGTTTTGTTGGCTGTGTAGGTCACACCTGGGTCTTAAGTGGGCACCATCGCCCAGCGATGCCGGGTGCTGTTAAATAGAAATAATGAGCAAAGCAGCTGTGGCTTCTAATCAGACAATCCCTCCAGAGTGTCCAAGAGAGGCCAATTAGCTGAGGCACCAAGCAACAAAATTCTGCCTTTCCAAGCAAAGCATCAAAGTGCTCTGGCCCCTCAGCGCTGGGGCCCAGTGTCGGACCTTTTCCCAGATTTACATTGATCCATTCTTGTACCAGCATGACCCTGGTTCCAGGGTTGAAGCCTTCGAAAGCACTAAACCCCGACACCTGAAGTGAAGTTTAAGGACTTTTTAAAAATCTGAGTTTCTATGGCCACCACCACTCCCCATTCCATGGCCAACAGCCACATTCCTTATTGGGCCATGTCATTCATTTTCAGTTGTTTGGGGAGGCCCCAGGGCAGCACAAGCTCCA